>NC_088224.1:59261309-59548809 GCF_036934945.1 Oncorhynchus masou masou
TTTCCAAAATGGAGAGATGGCATCCACACTCTTAGAAAAAAAGGTTCCCAACGGGTTCTGCAGCTTTCCCCATAGTAGAACCATTTTGGGTTCCATGTAGAACTCTCTGTAAAAAAAAAGGGTTCTACATGGAACCCAACAGGGTTCTTCAAAGGATTCTCCTGGTTCTAGATAGCAAAGAAAATGGAACAGTATATGAATTTAGCATTGCTGTATTTTGGCTCCTGAATTGGACACGGCTTTATCTTTATTTTCTGTACTAAGTATTGTGTAGGTGGTTTGGTCGAGGTCCTAGGTGAATGCCCCCTAATTCCCGGCAGTGATAGGCACTAGTACACAAACACGGGCCTTGGAACTTTAATAACAATATCTACACAGCTAAATAAACAGCATCTCTGGCTTATACATTTGAGTTCTTGTATCTCGAGTACTCAGACTTCAAGAAATGGAAAAAATCAGATTGATTTAAAAAAGTAATGCGTAGATTCAAATCAAATGTGTGGGTCAAGTGCCAAATACAACAGACTTTACAGCTTACTTACGAGCCCATTCCCAGCAATGCAGAGTTAAAAAAGTAAGACAATTATTTGCACAAAAAAAAGGAAACAGTAACACAAAATTAAAATAAGGAGGCTATATACAAAGGAGCACCGGTACTGAGTCAATGTGTGTGTTGCGTATGTATGTTGGAGTGTCAGTGTAGTACGTGTGGGTTGAGTCTAGTGATTGTGCATAGAACCAGTGCAAGAGTGTCGTAAAGAAAGGTTTTTAAAAAATAGCAAGAAGGACGATTTTGTGTTGCTGAACGGCATCTGAAGGAGATAATAGTTGGACCCACTGATTCACAACCATAAATTCCACACAAAGAAGATATCAGTTGAGGATGCAGAGAACTCCACTGTGAGTCATTGGTACCAAGGTTGCCCTGGTCGTGTCCTTATTTACATTATTTACACTTCACAGATATGTGTTACCAAATGCTGGCCTGGTTCAGTCTTCCTACAGTGGCTTGTGAAAGTATTCACCCCCTTGGCATTTTTCCTATTTTGTTGCCTTACAACCTGGAATTAAAATAGATTTTTGGGCGATTTGTATCATTTGATTTACACGACATGCCTACCACTTTTTTTTTAAATTGTGAAACAAACAAGAAATAAGACAAAACAAAAGCATGCAGAACTATTCACCCCCCACCCAAAGTCAATACTTTGTAGAGCCACCTTTTACAGCTACAAGTCTTTTAGGGGATGTCTCTATCAGCTTGGCACATCTAGCCACTGGGATTTTTGCAAAAGGCAAAACTGCTCGAGCTCCTTCAAATTGGATTGTTTCCTCTGGTGTCCTGCGATCTTTAAGTCATACCACATATTCTCAATTGGATTGAGGTCTGGGCTTTGACTAGGCCATTCCAATACATTTATATGTATCCCCTTAAACCACTCAAGTGTTGCTTTAGCAGTATGCTTAGGATCATTGTCCTGCTGGAAGGTGAACTTCCGTCCCAGTCTCAAATCTCTGGAAGACAAACAGTTTCCCTCAAGAATTTCCCTGTATTTAGCGCCATCCATCATTCCTTCAATTCTGACCAGTTTCCCAGTCCCTGTCGATGAAAAACATCCCCACAGCTTTGGTGGGGAGTTTTGGTGGGCGGCCCTCTCTTGGCAGGTTTTTTGTGGTGCCATATTCTTTCCATTTTTTTATAATGGATTTAATGGTGCTCCATGAGATGTTCAAAGTTTCTGATATTTTTTTATAACCCAACCCTGATTTGTACTTCTCAAGATCTTTGTCCCTAACCTGTTTGGAGAGCTCCTTGGTTCTTCGCTTCCTTGGTGGTGCCCCTTTCTTAGTGGTGTTGCAGACTCTGAGGCCTTTCAGAACAGGTATACTGAGGTATACAGAACAGTATATACTGAGATCATGTGACACTTAGATTGCACACAAGTGGACTTTATTTAGCTAGTTATGCGACTTCTGAAGGTAATTGGTTGCACCAGATCTTATTTAGGAGCTTCATAGCAAAGTGGATGAATACATATGCAATCACCACTTTTCTGGTTTTCATTTTTTTTTTGAAACAAGTCATTTTTTCATTTCACTTCCCCAATTTGGACTATTTTGTGTATGTCCGTTACATGAAATCCAAATAAAAATCTATTTAATTACAGGTTGTAATGCAACAAAATAGGAAAAACACCAAGGGGATGAATACTTTTGCAAGGCACTGTATGTGACCGTATCTCATCCTAAAGTCTCCTTATCGCCAACACCCATCTGGGCAAAAACTGGTTGAATCAACGTTATTTCCACGTCATTTCAACCCAAAAATTCAATGTGATGATGTTAAATCAAAGTGGAAAAGTGACGTATGGGAATTTTTTCTTTTTTTTCACCCAACTTTTAACCCAAATTCAATGACATGGTGACTTTTTTTGTTTATTTCACGTTGAACTCAACCAAATGTAAATCAAAACTAGATGTTGAACTGACTTTTGTTCCCAGTGGGGATCCTACCATTCAAGAGGTTATTCAAGTGCAGGGTGGATACAACTTCTGTTGCTTTGCTTCTGTTATCTCTACATGTTGATAAACTTATAGGGAAAAGGGGAATTCAAATCTCTTCTGAAGTCGAAGACGTCACCTGGTCTCCAACAAATGCGTGGTTGCAATGCTTCTTGTCACAGTGGAGATCAATCAGTAAAAAGTGAGGGAGGGGGTCACCATTCAGCCATATGTTCGGTTTCAGTGGGAAAACCTTCCCTGCTGGTTCTGAGCAATGCTCAATCACAGGGACAGCTGGATGGAGCAGATCAAACAACTTGACCTTCGAACTCAGGCCAACATCTGATGAAGTGGTGATTGGCTAACTAAATATTTATAGCATATGGCAATTTTAGCCCATGTGCTGTAGTACGACAGTGGAAATACCCCTGACAGTGTTACCCTGGCATTTGTCACTGTGCTTATAGTTGCTCTTACATATGTCCCTTCTAATAGAATGTAATAATTATATTCTATGATTTTGTTCTAAGCCTGCTATCATAAATTACCTAGCTGTGAATAATTGTTGCAGTAAATGCAGAGGTTCTTAGATAAAGTTGTTATGGCCCTGTAATCTCAACGGCAACCTCTGTCAGGATAAATGTGGTGCAATGATAGCAGTTTCAAAGGTTGTTAAGATAACGCTCATTCAATGAACATCCATGCCTTGTTTATCTGGCCCGCACAGCTTATACAGAGTAGAATGTTTGCTGTGATAGTCTACCACCAATGCCAATAAAAGGTTGGTCCTCATGCTCGTCTAAAGCCAGTTTGGTGCCCTGGAATAGTGAAGTGACTGTGGGCTTCTGCAGACCACTAGTACAAGTTCAAAGTTGATTTGTCGTACGCACAGGATACACATACTGTAGTATGCACACAGTCCAATGAAACGCTTACTTGCAGGTTCCCGCTCGACAATGCGACAACAATAAGAAATAGTAAAAAATCTGAATAAAAAACTAAAAACTAAATGAGCTCGGTAGAAATACAGGAGCAAACAAAGTAATAATTCACGCAAAAATAGACATTAAAAAAGTCAAGTCGAGTGGGAAGATGTTCACCCTACCCACCGTCTCCATCTTACATCTAATACAAAGCCAGTTTAGTTTGCATTGTTGTCCATAGGCATATGAAGCAGCAAAAGATGTGTGTTACGTGAATGGACTTAAAAAAAGAGGTGTGATGGGTTAGTCTTAGCTATATGTATAAAAAAACATACATCACTGATATATGACCATGCAATACTTGTTGTACTTCTGACTGAGGGATGATGAAAGGAATGTCTCAGCTATTCGTAGTTATTGCAAGAGATTCTAAAGGTTTAGGTTTGTATGGGCTGAGATTCTAAATTGTTAAGTTTGTATAGGCTGAGATTCTAGGGGTTAGGTTTGTATAGGCTGAGATTCTAGGGGTTAGGTTTGTATAGGCTGAGATTATAAACGGTTAGGTTTGTATAGGATGAGATTCTAAACGGTTAGGTTTGTATAGGCTGAGGTTATAAAAGGTTAGGTTTGTATAGGCTGAGGTTATAAAAGGTTAGGTTTGTATAGGCTGAGGTTATAAACGGTTAGGTTTGTATAGGCTGAGGTTATAAACGGTTAGGTTTGTATAGGCTGAGATCATAAACGGTTAGGTTTGTATAGGCTGAGGTTATAAACGGTTAGGTTTGTATAGGCTGAGATTCTAGACGGTTAGGTTTGTATAGGCTGAGATTCTAAACGGTTAGTTTTGTATAGGCTGAGGTTATAAACGGTTAGGTTTGTATAGGCTGAGGTTATAAACGGTTAGGTTTGTATAGGCTGAGATTCTAAATGGTTAGGTTTGTATAGTCTGAGATTCTAAACGGTTAGGTTTGTATAGGCTGAGGTTATAAACGGTTAGGTTTGTATAGGCTGAGGTTATAAACGGTTAGGTTTGTATAGGCTGAGGTTATAAACGGTTAGGTTTGTATAGGCTGAGGTTATAAACGGTTAGGTTTGTATAGGCTGAGGTTATAAACGGTTAGGTTTGTATAGGCTGAGGTTATAAACGGTTAGGTTTGTATATGCTACTAAGGATCCCACTGGGTACAGAAGTCAGTTCAATGTCTATTTTTTATATACATTTAGTTATGTTGTCAGCTAATTTGAATTCAATGAGAAATCAACAAAAAATGTCACCATGACATTTGATTTAGGTTAAACATTGGGTGAAAAAAATATGAAATTCCCTTGCATTGATGACTGCAAATCCAACCAGTTTCCCACATTGAATCAATGTCATCAAATAGATTTTTTGGGTTGAAATTATATGCAAACAACTTTGATTCAACCAGGTTATGGGCAGTGGAAAGATTTTGATACTAATATTGTTATTTCCTATTTTATTTCATCTCATATCAGGTAACAAATGGTAAAACAGTCCAAGGCCCAGTTTCCTAGGTGGAGTCATGCAGGCTGGGTCAGGTGACAAGACAGGAGACAGGCCCCATCAGCCACTCTGTCTTCAACCGCTCATAAAGCTCAGTGGGGTTTCAGTGACCAACAGGGGGGAGTGATCCAGGAAGAATAGATTCAACGAGGGAGAGGTGGGGGTAAAAGAGGACACGGGGAATGAGCGTGAAAATATGCATAAGAAAAGAAGAAGTGTGAACAGGAAATAGGGCATCTGAATCGGCTGAGAAAGAATAGATGTTCAATAGAATAACCATACAGAGGTTGGAAAGGAAACACATTCAAATATACCACAGGAGCTGTGTGATACAGATTGTGATATGAGCCATTACATGCAGAAGAAAGTCATCTCACTGATTTTGTGGGGCACAATGGGTGCTGAGAGCCACCATTGTCAAAGGAGGTGTAATTCCATGCAAAGCAACAATTACAATGTGTTGAAGTTATGGCTGTCACGGTTAATCAAATAACACTAGTTCATTTTAATGCAAAACTATTTTTTTTATTGGGATAAATCCTATTGTCTGAAAGCGTTCAAAATGCACCGAAAATATCCAAAGTACATCTATAACAATCAGAACAAGGTGATGTCAAAACAAGATGACATTGAAGTTAAAGAAATTATACGTTTGTCAATGTACCTAATTTTTATAACCGTTACTTTGAACAAAACCAAGACGTCAGTATTCTTATAATACTTTTTGTATAAAAAAAAACATAAATTACAGTTCAATTTGAGCAAATTCCGAATTTGCGATTAATCATGATGAATCACAGCAAATCCAGCGATGAACTCAATACATTTTTTAAAATCATTTAACAGCCCTGGTTGAAATACATTGCATGTTGCACGGGAAGCTGTCCTGTAGTCGCCATCTCTCTATCAAGTTCTAAATTGTTTTGAGGGAAATAGTGGGATGAAATCCCACTGGGCACAGACGTCAGTTCAACGTCTAGTTTTGATTGACATTTGGATGAGTTGTCAACTAACGTGTATTGAATGTGAAATCAACAGAACAGTTGTCATTGGATTTAGGTTAAATGTTGGGTGAAATAAGGCAGAAATGCCCTTATGTTGATGACTTTTGGCAAATCTAATCAGTTTTCCACATTGATTCAACCTGTTTTTCCCCCAGTGGTATTTTCTTATTAATTATACTTCATTCCTAAGTAGGAACGCTGAACTATTTTACAGCGCATTGCACACGTGTCCAATGACTGCTCTGAACCTTCCCAGATAGAAGCCACCTATTGGAACTGTAATGTTATCTACCCAATGTAACCCTCAGTTGTGTCATTATAATATACAGTTGCTGACTGCTCTAGTCTAGAGTGCATTCCAGCACATTTCTCCTGTTTTACATACTTGACCATTCTGAGAAAAGAGAGATATGGATGAAATGTATTTCCTCAGCACACTGATTTGGCATTCAACAAATGACTATCAATCTTGGTGTATTCATCTGAGAAGTACATACAGAGCATTCGGAAAGTATTCAGAGCCCTTGAATTTTTCCACATTTTGTTACGTTACAACCTTATTCTAAAATGGATTAAATTGTTTTTTTCCCCTCATATATTATACACAATAGCCCATAATGACAAAGCAAAAAACAGATGTAGAAATGTTTATCGAAAAGAAAAAACGGAAATATCACATTTACATAAGTATTCAGACTCTTTACTGATTATTTTGTTGAAGCACCTTTGGCAGCGATTACAGCTTCGAGTCTTCTTGGGTATGATGGCTACAAGCTTGGCACATCTGCATTCGGGGAGTTTCTCCCATTCTTTTCTGTAGATCCTCTCAAGCTCTGTCAGGTTGGATGTGGAGCGTCGCTGCACAGCTATTTTCAGGTCTCTCCAGAGATGTTCGATCGGGTTCAAGTCCGGGCTCTGGTTGGGCCACTCAAGGACATTCAGAGACTTGTCCCGAAGCCACTCCTGTGTTGTCTTGGCTGTGTGCTTAGGGTCATTGTCCTGTTGAAAAGTGAACCTTCGCCCCAGTCTGAGGTCCTGAGCGCTCTGGAGCTGGTTTTCATTAAGGATCTCTCTGTACTTTGTTCCGTTTGTCTGTCCCTCAATCCCGACTAGTCTCCCAGTCCTTGCCGCTGAAAAACATCCCCACAGCATGATGCTGTCACCACCATGCTTCCCAGTAGGGATGGTGCCAGGTTTGTTCCAGACGGGACGCTTGGCATTCAGGCCAAAGAGTTCAATCTTTGTTTCATCAGCCCAGAGAATCTTGTTTCTCATGGTCTGAGAGTCCTTTAGGGGCCTTTTGACAAACTCCAAGCAGACTGTTGTGCCTTTTACTGAGGAATGGCTTCCGTCTGACCACCATAAAGGCCTGATTGGTGGAGTGCTGCAGAGATGGGAGAACCTTCCAGAAAGACAACCATCTCCACAGAGGAACTCTTGAGCTCTGTCAGAGTGACCATCGGGTTCATGGTCACCTCTCTGACCAAGACCCTTCTCCCCCGATTGCTCAGTTTGGCCAGGCGGTCAGCTCTAGGAAGAATCTTGGTGGTTCCAAATTTATTCTATTTAAGTATGATGGAGACTACTGTGTTCTTGGGGACCTTCAATGTTGTAGACATTTTTTGGTACCCTTCCCCAGATCTGTGCCTCGACACAATCCTGTCTTGGAGCTCTACAGACAATTCCTTCGTCCTCATGGCTTGGTTTTTGCTCTGACATGCATTGTCAACTGTGGGACCTTATATAGACAGGAGTGTGCCTTTCCAAATCATGTCCAATCAATTAAATGTACCACTGGTGACTCCAATCAAGTTGTAGAAACATCTCAAGGATGATCAATGGAAACAGGATGCACCTGAGCTTAATTTCAAGTCTCATAGCAAAGTCACAGCTCAATACTTATGTAAATAAGATATTTCTTTTTTACATTTTTTATAAATTAGCAATGAAAAAAAAAATGTTTTCACTTTGTCATTATGGGGTATTGTGTGTAGAATTAGGCTGTAATGTAACAAAATGTGAAAAAAATCTAGGGGTCTGGATACTTTCTGAATGCACTGTATACAACGCCAGTCAAATTGTTTTAGAATTTATATTCTTCACGAACTGTTTTCATACCACAGAACGCTCAATTTCAGCTCAAAATCAAACCCAGGGGTCTGCATGGTTGTCCCACTAATAAATGAACGAGTTCTATGGAGCTCACTCATCCAGTGTGGAAAACTTGAAGTTCAAATCAATTTAAAAATGTTTAATTTTATTTAACTAAGCAAGTCAGTTAAGAACAAATTCTTATTTACAATGACGGCCTACCCCAGATGACAGTGAGCAAATTGTGCATCCCCTATGGTACTCCCAATCACTGCCGGTTGTGAACCAGGGTCTGTAGTGACGCCTCTAGCACTGAGATGCAGTGCCTTAGACAGCAGCACTACTTTATAGACCCATTTTGTTATGACCTTTATTTAACTCGGCAAGTCAGTTAAGAACAAAACTCTTATTTACAATGACAGCCTAGGAACAGTGGGTTAACTGCCTTGTTCAGGGGCAGAAGGACAGATTTTTACCTTGCCAGCTAGAGGATTCGATCCAGCAACCATTCGGTTATAGGCACAACACTCTAACCACTAGGCTACCTGTGACCAAGTGTATTGGTTACATTCGCAGGCTACCTGTGACCAAGTGTAGACTTTACAGTGAAATGCTTACTTATGAGCCCATTCCCAACAATACAGAGTTAAAAAAGTAAGACAAGTGTTTGCTAAGAAAAAAGGAACTAATAACACAATAAAAACAATAACAAGGCCATATACAAGGCTATATACAAGGCCATATACGAGGCTATATACAAGGCTATATACAAGGCTATATACAAGGCTATATACAAGGCTATATACAAGGCTATATACAAGGCCATATACAAGGCCATATACAAGGCCATATACAAGGCTATATACAAGGCTATATACAAGGCCATATACAAGGCCATATACGAGGCTATATACGAGTCCATATACGAGGCTATATACAAGGCTATATACAAGGCTATATACAAGGCTATATACAAGGCCATATACAAGGCCATATACGAGGCTATATACGAGGCTATATACGAGGCCATATACAAGGCCATATACGAGGCTATATACGAGGCTATATACGAGGCTATATACAAGGCTATATACGAGGCCATATACAAGGCCATATACAAAGCTATATACAAGGCTATATACAAGGCCATATACAAGGCTATATACAAGGCCATATACAAGGCTATATACAAGGCTATATACAAGGCCATATACAAGGCTATATACAAGGCTATATACAAGGCCATATACAAGGCCATATACAAGGCCATATACAAGGCTATATACAAGGCTATATACAAGGCTATATACAAGGCTATATACAAGTTTGCGTACAATATATCAATGGATATCTGATAACACACAAACACTACGATGACACACTCAATCCTCTATCCACAAAGAAATTCCAATTCCTCCGATTGACATGAAGCCATAGTGACAAAGTCCGTCGATGACGGAACAAGTCACAGCTCAACACTGAACCTTTAACCTATTAATCACCATGGAACATGCAGTCTCTCTCTCTCTCTCTCTCGCTCTCTCTCTCTTTCTCTCTCTCTCTCTCTCACACAACTGGCAATACTTTTCATGGAGTGGTATAGAAACACTGTGTTCCAATGGAAGTTACAACATACTCTATGACACTGGGGTTTATGGCCCTGGACCTGATGCCCTCTCTGTGTGTCTTATCAGTGATCTCGATCAAGACAGCAAACGCTGTCCAACCCCCACACAGGCTCCAACGCAACAGTCAACACACAAGAGAAGGAGTCAGAATGGATAGCAGAATGTTATTAGGCTGATTGCATTCAACTAACTCTCTTCTCTTTGACAAAGTTGCCAAAGTTCTACCAGATTTAAATAACTGGTACCTAAAAAAAATGAAGAAAGCAATACATGTACACTATGACATACTGTAGGTCTCCACAAATCAAACCATGGAGGCAACCAATAGTGATAATGCAGTATTTTAAACCTTTCAGTATTTAAAACTAGACAACTCTCACTTATCTCTTTAAAATCTTATTATATATTAGTATGTTTATTTTTGCTTTACTTCAGTGTTGAATCAGGGACAAATCTCATGTGTCCCTCATTTGGTAACCCTAACCCCTCCAATAATGTATAATCCATTCTCTTTTTAGTGAACAATGCAGTGAACAAATGAACAAGATAGCTTGAGGCTAATTAAGTTTAGTTAAAAAAACAGCACACATAGAACTTGAAAAAGCCATACATTCACATGAATAAAATCATGGAGGACAACACACAATAAAGTGCTCCTCTTGACACATCCAGGGTGTATCACACCCGGCCGTGATTGGGAGTCCCACAGGGCGGCACACGGTTTGGCCGGGGTAGGCCGTTATTGCAAATAAGAATTTGTTCTTATCTGGCTTGCCGAGTTAAATAAAGGTGAAATAAAATACAAATGAAAGACAAGATGGCTAGACAAGTTCCAACGCGGTCGAACACGGTATGACACAAAGAAGAAGAACATCTATCTCATCATTGCAGTTACATCGTAAGGTACAGATGTTCCTCCTTGAATGGTGAATGATCTTTGGTAGCATCAAGATGCTAACACATCCTCAGGGTGCGCCTGTCACCTCTCTCTCCCATGCTGTCTGGCCCGTCTCCCTGGCTCCTGCTCATTATGTCTGGCCCTTTCATGTCTCACAGTAATGCCACAGGAGATAGCAGCTCAGGTCGACCAGCAGGACCAGGCAAGAATGGCCATTGTCCTGGAGGCCAAATGTCCCAAGCAATCATGGAGCACATGGTGGTTGTTTTGTGTGTGAAAGTTTTACCATCACACAAGGTGATTGAGTTGAATGTGGCATTGGGAGCACAGCCAGAGTGGAGATTGTAATTATTCACCTGAAAATTAAACCATATCCCAATTAGAATAGATAGCCATTTAGAAAGACACAAGAACATTTGATTATCCAAGATAATGCACACACAGACAAGTGTGTGTGCGTACGAGTGTGTGTGTGTGTGCGCGTACACTAGCGTGGGAGTGTTTGTCCACAGCATTTCACTTTGCTGACTCCCCTTGAATGCACTCAGCAGGTGACCATTGTACCCGGCTCCTCCCTGTGAGACGGTGTGGGGGTGAGGTCCACCTCCACGGAGGCACACAACCTCTCACACCTCTCCCCCCTCCTGCTGCTCCAGCCCTATAAAAAAACAGAGCTGGCTCTCCTGTTCCCCAGTCTCATAACGACCAATCACCCACCAGGTAAGAGAACAGACTGGGAGAGCTAAGGGCTGGGGCTAGAGGCCAAAGACTTGGTCTGCATACGCAGAGGACTGAGGAACTAGGAGAGGGAAATGCAGACTAGAATTTTTCAGGAAACTTTTTTTGTCTGTTATTTGGAACGCTTATTACCACTTTGATATGAACTGTTACAAATACATTAGGCAGCAGTTATCACTTTAGCAATACTTCTTTCAGCCAGTTTACTATAATTTACTAGAGAAATGGAAGGGAACAATGGAGAAATAATGTTATTAAATGTCCTAGAAAAAAAGATGTCGCTAATTCTCTTCCTATGCCAATAGCTTTCTGGAATTACTCTCAACAACTGTTTAAGTGTAACCTCTGTCCGGGCCACAGTGATCCAGTGATGTGTCTGTCTTAGTGCAGGGATTGGGGATTAGGTGGTAGGAGTTGAGGGTTAATCTCTTTGTAGGAACAGTATAACTCTATGCAGCTCTGTGTAATCTGAGCAGATTAGAGGTCCTTTTAATAGGCTGACATATGGCATGGGGTGAACTGATTGAGGGCAGCCTGGAGTTGCGTGTCTTTGTGGGTTTGCTCCTTGTGATTCTCCAAATCACTGGAGAATGACTTTGAATTATTGGCTTGTTTGGTTTTGGTGACATTTAAAGTTTAATTTAGAGTGTTTTGCAATTAGTCATTTGTTGCACTGTTCAAATATTGTTAGCTCGAAATTTATTTTTTACCATTCAATCTTGACTTCCCATGGTTTACTGTTTCAATTGCGAATATTGGAATTCTTGTCGGGCTCATTGCTCACCATCCATTCTCTTCTTTCCTCTCAGACCTCCATCATGAAATTCCTGGCTCTCGCACTAACCATCCTGCTGGCCGCAGGTTAGTATCCCGGCCTTGTCATAGTGCCGCCGAATTGATCATGTAGTAATGACATTTTAATGCTTTGTGTGTGTGTGTACCATGCTCTGGTATATTGAACAATTCAAAATGAAATCTTACTCAATTCTTTTAAAGTGCTGGGCCATTCACCACTGTTTCCCAACCAATGCCTGACCCTCTCCCCCTCTCTCTCCTCTCCCAGGTACCCAGGCTTTTCCTATGCAGGCTGATGCTCCCTCTCAGCTGGAGCATGTGAAGGCAGCCTTGAGCATGTACATAGCTCAGGTGAAGTTGACCGCACAGAGGTCCATCGACCTTCTGGATGACACAGAGTACAAAGAGTACAAGTAAGGACATGTTTCATTTAGTCTTCTCTATCTTCTCACTCACTCACTCACTCACTCACTCACTCACTCACTCACTCCACTCGAATTTAAAAGGTTCAATTCAATGGTGCCCAACCTCCACAGATAACTAAACCAATATCTCTCTCCCACCCTCTCTCCCTCTCCCTCTCTCTCCCTCCTCTCTCTCTCTCTCTCTCTCTCTCTCTCTCTCTCTCTCTCTCCCTCTCCGTCCCCCTCTTCTCTATCTCCCTCTCTCTCTCTCTCTCTCTCTCTCTCTCTCTTCTTCTTGGTATTCCTCTCAGGATGCAGCTGACCCAGAGCCTTGACAACCTCCAGCAGTATGCTGATGTCGCCTCCCAGTCCCTGGCCCCCTACAGCGAGGCCTTCGGAACCCAGTTGACTGACGCCACCGCCAATGTGCGCGCTGAGGTCATGAAGGACGTGGAGGAGCTGCGCTCCCAGCTGGAGCCCAAGCGAGCCGAACTCAAGGAAGTCCTGGACAAGCACATAGATGAGTACCGCAAGAAGCTGGAGCCCCTGATCAAGGAGCACATCGAACTGCGCCGCACCGAGATGGAGGCCTTCAGGGCCAAGATGGAGCCCGTTGTGGAGGAGTTGCGCGCCAAGGTGGCCGTCAACGTGGAGGAGACCAAGACCAAGCTCATGCCCATTGTGGAGATTGTCCGTGCCAAGTTGACCGAGCGTCTGGAGGAGCTGAGGACCCTGGCCGCCCCCTACGCTGAGGAGTACAAGGAGCAGATGTTCAAGGCTGTTGGAGAGGTGCGTGAGAAGGTGGCTCCCCTGTCTGAGGACTTCAAGGGCCAGGTGGGCCCCGCAGCCGAGCAGGCCAAGCAAAAGCTCCTGGCTTTCTACGAGACCATCAGCCAGGCCATGAAGGCATAAACACGCTCTCAGCCGGACCCTCCCTCCCTTCCCGTCTCACTCACACTGACTCACACACCATACGTACCACGCCAAAGCCAAACTGATGCACTTCCTCTGCAGCGGCATGGCAGGACTCTTGCTCTCTCTAACGCACCACCATATGTGCTCAAGCACACCCAAGCGCAGACACTAACGCACTATTGCATACATTCAGTTTTGAGTTGTGTTCAGGGCCTGTGTGCACAATCCTGGGCCTGCATAATGTTGACTGTACTATGAACATCAAGTGTGAATATTCTAGTGTTGCTGCTTGTTCAAGATAGCTGTGTGCTTCAAAACAGCTCAATAAACATACTGTTTCATACTATTTCATTCTCTGAGTTTGACTTCTTTGGATTGTATTGTCTAGAACAAGCTTTTACATGTGGCTCTCACAACATGTTGGGTTTATGTATGAACGTCTGGTATCACACACTTCTGTGTTCTAAAACGATATGCGTTCTATGGTTTTTCTATTTTCTATGATCGCAACATGATCAAAATGAAGTGATGCAACTATTGCATGCAAGGAAATGAACAAACGTCTCTGACATGGATATCATGTCACTGTAACAGTATTGGTTTAAAAGAACGGTTCATCTGAAAATGAGATTTTTTTTAACGAATGGACTTTTCTAATCATTTTCTCTGAAAACCAGCGACCATTCATGGAGATCATGGGAGTTCATATGAGTCGTGGTGTTAATAGCCATAGAGGGTTGATGAATGGGTTAATAAGGAGGAGGTGTCAGTGTGTTGGCAGGCTGTGACCCGTAGAGTTTCATTAGAGACGGTGTTAGATGGATGGGGTGCTACTCAGCACCTCTCAGGCTGAGCCCCATCATCACCCTCCCATCACAGAGTACACACACACACACACACACACTCACACACACTGGAGCATTGGGAGGGGGTATGACTGTGGAGAAAAAAAATTAACTTCTTGAGTTTACACTTGACTTCTACGGTTGATTATCAGTCATGCCATCTAAACATAAGTTGGTTCTTTATAGAGACTTCTTCCACCAATACCAACTTCTGTCCCCTCACATGTAACAATCCTTGATAATAAGCAAGAGGGTAGGAATGGGCCTTCAACGGCTGAGTTGGTAGAGTATGGTGCTTCTAACATCAGGATTGTGGGTGCTGTTATCTGCACCCACAGTATTATCAAATAATATCTGCTGCTATCTACTGCTAAGTTGTAATAGTTTGATAATAAACCTACATTAATTCTACTATAAACTTTTATTTGCTGCTATTTACTGCTCAGTTGTAATAGTTTTGATAATAAACCTGTACTAACTGGACTATAAACTTGTATCCACTGCTATTTGGTTTTTGGTTTGTTTTTAATGTGTTTTGCAACGTGATTCTCTTACTGTTTTTGTGGTTTGTCTTAACTGTTCTTTTTGTTGTTGTTAATGACTGAGTTCGCTTCCCCAGGCCACCCATAGGAAAAATATATACCCGCATGACTGTAGGTTGCTTTGGATAAAAGCATCTTTTAAAATGGCAGATGTTGTTATTATATTATTCCTATGGATACGGCACGTATAAGAATTCCTCCCAGACGAGACACGGCAAAGCTCTTTTGGTGACCATCTCAAGGCAACTTTAGATTAGAGTTGAAGATAGCAATTAGCATGGTGTTGAAGAGATTTTTTTTTTAATCAATAGCAGCACCGGCTCTCTGTCGGATGTCTGTCCTCACTCGATAACGGAGGACAACTAGTGTAATTAATGACCTACTTCTAAAAAGTGAAGTGCATCTCAATGAAAATAACACTTTGTGCATCCTATCATGGTACAAAACTGTAAAGAATTGTCTGAAAGCAGTAGTACATGTTTTCATTCCTCCTCTGTCACATCTCATGTGCATGTATCTATGTATATGTGCAGAGTGTGTGTTTTATCCCTCTCGGTGTGTGTGCGTGTGTGTATCCTTGTGTGTGCGAGTATGTTAATATTGCATGTCAGTGGCTTTATTACAGTGTAATGGATGAGGTGGGATCGAGGGTCCCTTGAGTGTCCCAGCCTGTATAAAGCCTGCTTGGTGTTCCAGTCCTCTGTGTCCCAGACCCAGTCAGTGGTACCCTCAACCACACAGACACTCTGCTTCTCCAAGGACAGCTAACGGTCTGAGACTAAAGCAGGGGATTTGATGTGGTCACAGTTCTACTCTAAACTGGACATTAGACTGGTCAGTGAACAGTGGAACAGAAGACCAATTGATGGAAATTGAAAGTGGAGAAATCTGAAGCGTTTCCCCACCACTGGAGATTCTGACTGTAACACAAACAGCATGGATGGTACTGGAGCTTCACTGCGTTAGTTTGAATTCATTGGTTCCTACCTGACTTTTCTTGGGAAATCCTGTTTTTCATGTGTTTTCTCCTCCTCTCCTCTCCAGTTCCCCAGCTGTCTCACAGGTGTGCCCTCACGCTGCCCTGCTGTGCAGAAGCTGGTGGGGCCACCTGTGCCAAAGCCCCCCAGGTCACGGGGGTCACAGTTCAGCTGGAGATGCACACGCTGTGGCAACAGTTTGACCAGCTGGGCACAGAGATGATCGTCACCAAGGCTGGGAGGTAGGAACATGCTAACACAAATGGACACACACACACACGTAAACACACACACATAAACACACACACTCACTGTGGTTGAACTAATCACATATCACTGTGTTGCTGCTGAGTCATGCATGGTCCTTGTAGGAGGATGTTCCCTACCTTCCAGGTGAGTATCTCAGGGATGGACCCTGCAGCGGAGTATGTGCTGCTCATGGACTTCATCCCTGTGGATGACAAGAGATACAGGTGAGTTTTCTCCATAGACTTACATAGAATGTGATTTATAGGCTCAGGGGTTTTACCCACACTCTGCCAGCATAAAAGACATAGACTAGATCTACACATAATAGTGTTTGTGTGGAATAATCATATGGTATATTGTGGTTATGGTGTACAGTACATACCCTGGCAGCCTCTTCTTGATTGTACCACATTATGTGTACCAGATAATGCACAAAATCTTTATCAGCGCCAATGGAGAATGTATTGAGTAGAACTTTCAGCCTGATGTAACAGAACTTTCAATAGTGGAGTGACATAACTTGCAACCAATGAATATAGTATCTTTGCTCTCCTGTATGTAGATATGCGTTCCACAGCTCCTCGTGGCTGGTGGCAGGCCGGGCCGACGTGGCGGCCCCGGGGAGGATGCACTTCCACCCAGACTCCCCCGCCAGAGGCTCCCAGTGGATGAAACAGATGGTCTCCTTCGACGCACTCAAACTGACCAACAACCTGCTGGATGACAATGGACATGTAAGACAAGCACACACGCATACACACACACACACACCCCGGTCCAGACGCAGACACACACACACCGACCAGTCCAGACACAGACACACATGCACGCACACACACGCACATCTTTACAATCAGTGCTTGCTCGTGTTCTTTATACATTCCTTGTATTTCTGAGTCTTTGTGCCTGTGTGTGGATCTAATGTGCATTGTGATTGTTTGTCAAACACCCAGATGATCTTGAACTCCATGCATCGTTACCAGCCTCGATTCCATGTGGTGTATGTGGACCCACGGCGGGATAGCCAGCTTCATGCCCACCGCAACTTCTGCACCTTCTCCTTCCCTGAAACACGCTTCATAGCCGTCACTGCCTACCAGAACCACAGGGTAATGTAATGACTATGTTATAACTGTCACTACATATGATGTTGCAGAGACAAAATTGTCCAGTCTTGTATGAATTATGTCTATTGGAGATTCACCCTACATGCTGCCTTGAAATTGATGACAGATAATGTTCTCTCTCTCTCTCTCTCTCTCTCTCCCTCTCTTTACCCAGGAAAGGGCAAAAAACACCCCATATTAATATATGTAGCCTTAGAAATAAAGTTAAAATGTGAAATGCTTGATAGAGTATGTGATGTAAACAGAGAGGTCTACTTTCATGGGGACCTGAATATTGACAAATTTTCATTAAGGGGAAGATTCTCACTGTAACCAGTAACTGTAATCTGGTTCAGGTTATTAATCAATTTACCAGGTGGTTTACAAACACAACAGGTACTATATCATCCAAATATTTACTAATACTGTAGAACTTTGTTCTAAAGCTGTATCCATGCCCATTGGATAAAGTGATCACAATACAGTGGCTATATCCATTAAAGCCAAAGTTCCAAAAGCTGGGCCTAAAATATTGTGTAAGAGATCCTACAAACGATTTAGCTGACTCTTATGTGGATGATGTTAAAAATATTTGTTGGTCTGATGTGATTAATAAGGAGCATCCAGACGCTGCCCTTGATGAATTTCTGAAATTGCTCCTTACAATTATTGATGAACATCCACTTGTTAAGAAGCTGTTAAAGTTGTTAAGCCTTCATGGATTGACGAGGAATTTAAAAACTGTATGGTTGAAATAGATGGGGCAAAGGAGTGGCTAATAAGTCTGGCTGACTTACTGCAAATTGAGAAATTATATGACTAAAGTTAACAAAAAGAAGAAGAACCTGTATTATGACGCCAAGATCAATGATATAAAGATGATCACATTACTTTAAATGAAATTATGGGCAGAAAGACAAATTCAACCCCATCTTTCATCTAATCAGATGCCTTATTCATCACAAAACCATTTGATGTTGCCAATTATTTTACTGATTACTTCATTGGTGAAGTGGGCAACCTTAGGCAGGAAATGCCAACAACAAACAGTGAGACATTGTATTCATGCATAAAAAAATGAATAATGAAAGAAAATCATTATACGTTTGTATTTGGTAAAGTTTGTGTGGGAGAGGTGGGAAAATGATTGTTATCGATCAATAATGTCAAACCTCCTATCTGTCATATATTTAATCTGAGCCTAGCGGAAAGTATTTGTCCTCAGGCCTGGAGGGATGCCAAAGTCATTCCGCTACCAAAGAATGGACCTTTACTGTTTCTAACAGCCAAACTATCAGCTTGCTGCCAGCTATTAGCAAACTGTAGGAAAAAACTGTGTTTAACCAAATACAATGCTTTTCTCTGTAAACAAATTAACAACAGACTTTCAGCATATCGTGGATTCAGAGTTATCTAACCAGAACACAGTGGGGTTTCTTTAACGGAAGCTTCTCTAATGTTAAACAGTGTTGTAAAATGTAAAATGACCTAACACTGGCATTAAACAAAGCCTGTATGATGATTCCTCCTGTACGTGTCAGCAACCCCAGCTAGAGAAATCACTGCAACCCTAAACAAAGAGTTACAGTCAGTTTTAGAATGGGTGGCCAGTAATAAACTGGTCCTGAACATCTCTAAAACTAAGAGCATTCTATTTGGTACATGTATATCATTCCCTGTTCTAAAACTCAGCTGAATCTGAATGGCATGGCTGTTTAGCAAGTTGAGTAGGCTAAATTACTTAGTGTTTGTTACCTTAGATTGATTCAATGGTTGTAACTATGGGGAATGTCTGTCCGTGATAAAGAGATGCTCAGCCTTTTGGAGACCACTCTCCTGCAGACTCTAGTTTAATTTTATCTTGATTATTGTCCAGTCATATGGTCAAGTGTCGCAAAGAAGGATCTTGTTAAGCTGCAGCTGGCCTTGAACAGAGCGGCAAGTTTTGCTCTTCATTGTAATCAGAGGGCTAATATCAATACTATGCATGATAGTCTCTTTCGGCTAAGAGTTGAAGAAAGACTGACTGCATCACTTCTAGTTTTTATAAGAAATAATGTATTGGAAATTCCAAACTGTTTTCATAGTCAAGTTATATACAGCACCGACACACAAAATTACATCACCAGACATGCCACCAGGGGTCTTTTCACTGTCCCCAGGTCAGTATTATAAAGAGCCATGATTGCATGGAACTCCCTCCCATCTCATGTAGTGCAAGTGAACAGCAAACCTGGTTTCAAAACGCGAATAAAGCAACACCTCGCGGCAAAACGACTGCCTCCCATGTGACCTACTTTTTGTGTGTATGTGCTGAAATGTATGTGTAACTGATACACACACACACACACACACACACACACACACACACACACACACACACACACACACACACACACACACACACTACATGTTAATGTTTTTAAATGTATGTACATTTTAAACTCTTTTGTCTATAATGTATTTTTCATTATGTGTCAGACCCCAATGAGACTAGCTGTCACCATTGACGAGGGATCCTGTTCAAATCAAAAATGTCTCTCTCTCTCTCAGATCACCCAGTTGAAGATAGCCAGTAACCCGTTTGCCAAGGGCTTCCGAACTACTGATCCTGACGCCTGGTAAAATAAATGAACATGTTCTTTGTTCGTTAGTGTCTAAAATGTCAGAATGATTTTGGTGATACGTTGAACACAAAAGTCAAAGGACAACAACCATATTCAGACATTGAGGACTGATTGTTGGACTCAGGGGGTTTCCCTCCTACAGTTAACATCAAATCTAGATTGTTCCATGAAAACACTCAACTAAATAATAACTGCACCATTGTACATCCTTATCGCTCTCTCCCTTATCACCTGATATTCAGGTTAAGGATCAATCGCAATATGATACCTGAACTTTGACTCTGGCCTCTACATATGACAACACTGCAGACACTCAATTAGGCTTGATAAAGTAAGCCATTGGTTATTAAAGCCAAGCGTACCATGATTGGATAAAAGGTGACTAATGGTGGTAACCTGTTTTGAACCTGTTGTAATTCTGCCTAACACTGATTGTAATGTGACTGTGTGTTGTTGTGTGTTCAGGGTGGGCAGTGCCAGGCCCCTGCGTCACTCTCTGCCCACCTGGCAGCCACAGGAGGGCAGCCACGAGCCTGACAGTATGTCGGGAGAGCAGCGAGCACAGAACCTAAAAAGTCTATCAAGTGAGCGACTGAGAACCAGGAATTAAATACTGAGCTTTTCTTAAGGCAATATACAGCCCTTAATACGTCACTGTCACTCCACAATGTGAACTAATCTTGGTCAGAGAAATTATATTTTACATAGGTGCTCTTGGTTTCCTCCTCTGTAGGATTAGAGGATTAAAACATTGCCTCTCTATCAACAGCGCATTGTGAACTAGGCCACCACTGCAGGGAAGACATCAACTGTACCAGTGAAAGAAAGGATGTGGAGAATAATATTTTTCCACCCTTGACTTTCATCCCCCTTCCCACTCTCTGGGAATGTCCAGGCATTTCAGAGAGACTGAACCTGGGATGAGAGGAGGGAATGTCTTACATAGTTCCATTGTGCTAAAGATCTTCCTACAGTAGCCCACATTCTCCTTCAATATGTGAATATCTCTCTTCATTATTTCTCAAAGGAACCAAGTGAAAATGGTCTATTATGAGCTCAATCATTTAGCCTATTTTCTTTGATTGTTTCATCTTGGGCTGGTGATTTTAGATATGACTTTTTACACAAAGTACACAAGACAATATAGGGGGATTAATTGTTTAAAGTGGAAAATATTGTTATTCAAATGATGTCAATAAAGACCAATTTGAAATCATTTTCTCTTTTGCTTTATGATTTATTATAAGCTATTTTTATTAAAGGCTATTTGTTCTGTTATGCCAATGATTACATAGAAAAACTACTATACCCACAATGCCCTGTGCGCTCCTATTTCCCAACTGAGGTTGCGCTTGCAAGGAGATGCTCCGCTCAGTTACAAAATGATGCAGGATTGATGGAGGAAGCGGGTGAATGTGGGAAGGTAGCGGAGAGAATGCACAGAGGAGTGATGCGGATTATGTTGGTCTATTTGACTGGGATTTTTGGTCGTGTGACAGAACGATGATCGGACGGGTGACGGGCCTCTAGATTGTTGATATTGGGACTACAGCCCTTTTTGAACAATCTCTAATTCAGGCGTTCTCTGTTTTCTTTTATTATCGGCCTATTTGCGCAGTTGTTGATTTTATTATACTGAATTGGATTGTTTTGTCGACAACTATAGACGATTGGCACATGGATATTTCTATCGTTTATCAAAGATTTTGTAAATTATTGTTATTTTTGTTATAAGGTGTGGACAAAGTATATGGTCGCGGCAGCAAAGCGTTCGATACGACAGCATCTGTACACGGACAGATCTTCAAATCAAGGGAACTCCGCTTTATTTTAATAAAGATGTCAACATTGTTGCATTATGGCTGCAACTATCAATTGTTTTGCAGCATCAGCGTTTGATCTTGGTGCTATAAACAACAACTCTGCAGCATTTCTAATGATGCCAAACCGAAAGGAGACGGTCGAGTGCGCAAATTAAGTGTCCTAAAATATAAAGCCTAAAATAACATTTCAAAATGGATGCACTTTGTCCTCGCTGGATGGTATTTTTATGGACGATTGTCGCCCTGTTTGTGGGTGTCAGCTTCGGCACCAACGAGGCTGAAGTTGAAACAAACACCTCTGGTCCACTGACTATCCACTTCCCACTGCGGCAGGGCCCTCTCTCCGAAACCCAACCCCCGCACGTGGCTCCACAACGCTCCTCCAGGGCTACGCGGAGGAGCAGAGGGGTCAGGGGCATCAATTTCGTGGACATGGTCGACAACCTCCGTGGAAAATCTGGACAGGGCTACTACGTGGAGATGGCAGTGGGTTCACCGCCACAGAAGGTGACTGACTGACTCTCTCACTCTCTCTCTGTCTCTCTCTCTCTCTTATTGAGACGCCCATTCCGTTGACCCTGTATGACGTTTTGCGCACCTGTGCCTTATATCCTCTGCATTGTGGCACGTCAAACGTACCCTATCAAACGTTTGATTAGTGGAATCAGGTGATGAGTAGTAGGGAAAAAACATGTACACCTGTTTGGGTCCCCAGGACCAGAATTAAGAAACACTGGCCTTCGTAAACCTTGGTAACCTGGCCTTTAAAATGACAGAGGGTGAAGAAGGAGAAGGACAATAATAAATGTGTGTGTCTGTGCCTGTGTTTGCATGTGAGAGAAGGAGAGAATGAAGCCTTTAATTCTGCAGAGAGAGAGAGGGGGAGGGGGGGGGGATAATTCCCAGTGTGATGCAGCTAAGCAGCTGCAGGGTACAGACTGGCACACCACAGGGATTACTGTGTGACAGAGCCAATGTTATGCCCTGCCTAGGACACTCTCATTATGCCACTAGGAGGATAAACCATCACTGGCTTCCATCCACTCACTAACATTTAGAGACATTGATACAAATACAACCATAGAGATGAATCCAGTGTTAATAACTATTTATGCAACACACTAAAATACACTCAAAAGGATACCATTACCATACTGCTTTGTTACAGTAATACAAACCAAACAAAGTGCCACAAAGGCCTGCTGTATAGACTACTAAACCCAGCAAAAAAAGAAACATCCCCTTTTCAGGACCCTGTCTTTCAAAGATAATTCGTAAAAATCCAAATAACTTCTTTCTAAAGGGTTTAAACACTGTTTCCCATGCTTGTTCAATGAACCATGAGCAATTCATGAACATGCACCTGTGGAACGGTCGTCAAGACACTAACAGCTTATAGACGGTAGGCAATTAAGGTCACAGTTATGAAAACTTGGGACACTAAAGAGGCCTTTCTACTGACTCTGAAAAACACCAAAAGAAAGATGCCCAGGGTCCCTGCTTATCTGCATGAGGACTGCAATTGTAGCCAGGGCAATAAATTGCAATGTCTGAACTGTGAGATACCTAAGACAGAGCTACAGGGCGGACAGCTGATCGTCCTCGAAGTGGCAGACCACGTGTAACAACACCTGCACAGGGATCGGTACACCTGAACATCACACCTGCAGGACAGGTACAGGATGGCAACAACAACTGCAAAAACTAGTTACATCAGGAACGCACAATCCCTCCATCAGTGCTCAGACTGTCCGCAACAGGCTGAGAGAGCCTGGACTCAGGGCTTTTAGTCCTGTTGTAAGGCAGGTCCTCACAAACTCACCGTCGCTGGACCAGACAGGACTGTAAAAAGTGCTCTTCACTAACGTGAGTCGCGGTTTTGTCTCACCAGGGGTGATGGTCGTATTTGCATTTATCGTTGAAGGAATGAGCGTTACACCGAGGCCTATACTCTGGAGCGGGATCGATTTGGAGGTGGAGAGTCCGTCATGGTCTGGGGCGGTGTGTCACAGCATCATCGGACTGAGCTTTTTGTCATTGTAGGCAATCTCAACGCTGTGCATTACAGGGAAGACATCCTCCTCCCTCATGTGGTACCCTTCCTGCAGGCTCATCCTGACATGACCCTCCAGCATGACAATGCCACCAGCCAAACTGCTCGTTCTGCGCATGATTTCCTGCAAGACAGGAATGTCAGTGTTCTGCCATGGCCAGCGAAGAGCCCAGATCTCAATCCCATTGAGCACGTCTGGGACCTGTTGGATCGGAGGGTGAGGGATAGTGCCATTCCCCCCAGAAATGTCTGGGAACTTGCAGGTGCCTTGGTGGAAGAGCGGAGTAACATATCACAATAAGAACTGGCAAATCTGGTGCAGTCCATGAGGAGGAGATGCACTGCAGTACTTGATGCAGCTGGTGACCACACCAGATATGGACTGTTACTTACTGTCACACACTTAAATGTGTGATTGTCAAATCAACTTAAAGATGTAAACCAGGGGCTGTATGTATCAATCATCACAGAGTAGAAGTGCTGATCTAGGATCAGGTCCCCCCTGTAATCATATTCATGATCTAAAAGGCTCAACTGATCCTAAATCAGCACTCCTCTGAGATGCTTCATGCATACAGTCCCTAAAATAATAGATGAGGTTTGCAACAGGGATTCTAGGCTTCTGCCAGCTAGAGGAAGTTTAGAAGGGTCGTAGCAAGAGTGAAGTGTGTGTGTGTGTGTGTGTGTCAGGATGCAGCCGCAGGCCAGGCGTCTCGGGTGGTGTGTCTGAAGGGAAGCAGGATGCGGGCAGGACAAATCAATTGTGAGGCGTCAGCGTATTCCTCACCAAAATACACCCGCTACACTACAATCAGAGAGAGAAAGGGAAGAGTGTGGGCCAAGAGGCTGACTGAAGGTTAAAGTTAAATCACTCTTTACAGTACTACCTCATAATGCTAAGGTGATTCTTTATTTATTTCAATATCATATAACATGCAAATGGATCCACACAGACTGTTATACACAATCCCCCACAATTCATTGCAATGTATCTGTGTTTGCAAGGCTTAGTGTTTTTATGTGATATGTGTACATAGTAGAACATCATTTCAGCTGCTGTAAACCCAGGGAATGGATGGTAAAGGGACATGCTCCTCTAAGCAATGTTTAGAAAACTTAAGGTCATTTGCTGTATTTCTACAAAATGTAAACATTCTAAAATGCATTTGGAGCACAGCAAAAACAAGCTTACATGACTCCAGACATGATCAGTTTGTTGCTGTAGCTTCATTCACCTCAGTCAATAGGGGACTGAACATTCTAGAAACCAGTGGAGGCTGCTGAGGGGAGGATGGCTCATTTTAATGGCTGGAATGGAGCAAATGGAATGGCATCAAACACATGGAAACGTGTTGGATGTATTCGATGCCATTCCACCAATTCCGCTGAAGCCATTACCATGAGCCCATTCTCCCCAATTAAGGTGCCACCAGCCTCCTGTGCTACAAACATGTCATACAAGAATTAGCTGCTACTCACTAGCTCAGCACCGGGATTAAAACTCTAGTTTAGTTTCATGTCAAGTCAAACAGCAGTTACCTAGCCAAAGCAATCTACTACATCCATCTGTACCTCTGCACTGTTTTGAGAAAAAGTGGCGCTGTTCCCTGCAGCTGCGTGATGCTCTCTCCATAAAGCCAGCCAGCCATCCATACAAACAGCCTTCCCTCCTGCTCCCAGGTGTCTGCATGGTCCTAAAGTCAGCCAGCCAGTTACGGAAAAATGCATTTGCCTTCTAATTGGGATTTAAATGATTTTAGCAGCCTATTTTAAATAGTTTGTGTTGTAGGGTAGGGCAACTGCCATACCCAATTAACACTTCTGTGATAGAGGGTTAGAAGACGACATGGATATGTTATGGAACAGCATGGTGCATGTGATGAGTGTATCTCAAGTGACATGTTTCTGTTAGTGGGAGTGTGTGTGTGTGCATGTGGCATTTGTGTGGAGAGTGTGTGTGGGACTGGGAGACTAAGGCAGGCTGGGGGTTCTTCCATGCACACAGTCCTTCAGGCTCTTGGCTCTGCCACTGAGAAGAAGAACTTTCCTGGGCTATGTCCCAAATGGCACCCTATTCCCTACATAGTGCATTACTTGGGCTCTGGTCAAAAGTAGTGCACAATATAGGGAATAGGGTGCCAGTTGAGGATGCATCCCTGGATATTTCTGGAGCATATCTATTATTGATCAGGGTCCTGCTGGTCACCAGAGAGACAACATGGCTGCCAGTCTGATTGACTAACTGCGCAAAATGTGATACTTACACTGAAAGGAGAGGGAAGGTGGGAGACAGAGAGAGAGAGAGAGAGAGAGAGGGCAATCCGAGAACAGCCTAGGGGTTGGATGCAGAGGGAAAGGAAAAGAGAAGGACATTTGGAGCAAAAGAAACCAATACATAGCAACTGCCAGTTGCAAATGAGCTTCAACTGCTAGTACCACAATGCCAGGAGGTGAGGGAGAGAGAAAGTGACTCCAAATGGCTGAAATGAAGAAGTGCTTTTAGCAGCAGCTGCAGGGAATCATTTTATGAATAGGCATGATTGTCTCCAAGGTAACCGGGATAATGTCCTTATCATCAGTGTATTTCAATGTATTCTGTCCTTTAACACTGGAAGACTCGATAACGCACACACACACACACACACCGACATACACCACATATAGCTACCACATAATATAGCCCTAGCATTGGAAAAATGCCCAGTGAATATGTAATGACAACTATGTTGTGTTTGTGTGTTTGGGAATCAGTTGAATATTCTGGTGGACACAGGCAGCAGTAACTTTGCAGTCGGGGCAGCTGCTCACCCTTTCCTCTGCAGATACTACCATCGCTCACTGTGAGTACCATGGGATCTTATTACAATACATTGAAAGTGCTCTTTCTTGAAAACTTTACTGCTGACATGCGCAATGCTTTGGGACCCTATCAACAGTGGCCGGATGGGCAACATACTAAAATATGTTTTTTGAGTAAACTATCCCTTTAAATATAATATTAAATATGAATCCCATTGACGAGTGAATCTCAGTGGGATCTCTCCCTTTTAGATGACTCTGCACATACTTCCCTTGGTGGGCTTATACAGTAAGCCCCTTTTCTCCGCTGCTGTTCGTAGGTCTAACTCCTACCGCGACCTTGGGCGCAGTGTCTACGTACCCTACACCCAGGGCCGCTGGGAGGGTGAGCTGGGCACTGACCTGGTGTCTGTGCCACACGGCCCCAACGCCTCGCTCCGTGCCAACATTGCTGCCATTACCCAGTCGGACCGCTTCTTCATCAACGGATCCAACTGGGAGGGCATTCTGGGCCTGGCCTACGCCGAGATCGCCCGGGTGAGAGGAGGGGAGAGAGAAGGAGAAGAATGGGAAATGGTCTGGGTAGAAAACACATGGGTGAGAGGGGGAAGAGGGAGATGGAAAGGGAGAGTGAGAATGATCAGCTAGGGGGTCACTGGTGAGGGTAGAGAGACAGCACTATTCAGTAATGTGAAAAATCCACAGTGATGGATTTGTGGAGATACAATATCAGTTTAGGCTTGTTGTCAACAAGATGGCTAAAATGACCACAGGATTGTTTTAGATGTTTTCCCCCTCACTTTAATGTAGTTATCCTTTTCCCATCTTTAAATCCTTTAATCCCCCGCCCCCCCTTTCTGTTTAGCCTGATGAGATGCTGGAGCCTTTCTTTGACTCGCTGGTGCGGCAGACCCCCGTGCCTAACCTGTTCTCCCTGCAGATGTGTGGTGCAGGGTTCACCCAGAACTACAGCCTGGGCAGTGCTACCGTGGGTGGCAGCATGGTGAGATGAGAGAGATAGAGCAAGAGAAATAGACATACAGTAGATAGGAAAAGACACAGACACATTTTCTGTTTTAGGGAAATACACAGAAGCTGTGTATTGTGTTAGTGTAACAAAGAGAGTTATAAACTCAGCAAAAAAAAGAAACATCCCTTTTTCAGGACCCTGTCTTTCAAAGATAATTCATAAAAAGATTTTCATTGTAAAGGGTTTAAACACTGTTTCCCATGCTTGTTCAATGAACCATAAACAATTAATGAACATACACCTTCAGAACGGTCGTTAAGATACTAACAGCTTACAGACGGTAGGCAACCATGGTCACAGTTATGAAAACTTAGGACACTAAAGAGGCCTTTCTACTGACTCTGAAAAACACCAAAATAAAGATGCCCAAGGTCCCTGCTCATCTGTATGAATGTGCCTTAGGCATGCTGCAAGGAGGCATGAGGACTGCAGATGTGGCCAGGGCAATAAATTGCAATGTCCGTACTGTGAGACGCCTAAGACAGCGCTACAGGGAGACAGGACGGGCAGCTGATCGTCCTCGCAGTGGCAGACCACGTGTAACATCACCTGCACAGGATTGGTACATCTGAACATCACACCTGTGGGACAGGTACAGGATGGCAACAACAACTGCCCGAGTTACACCAGGAACGCACAATCCCTCCATCAGTGCTCAGACTGTCTGCAATAGGCTGAGAGAGGCTGGACTGAGGGCTTGCCGGCCTGTTATTAGGCAGTTCCTCACCAGACATCACCGGCAACAACGTCACCTATGGACACAAACCCACCATCGCTGGACCAGACAGGACTGTAAAAAGTGCTCTTCACTGACGAGTCACAGTTTTGTCTCACCAGGGGTGATGATTGGATTCATGTTTGTCATTGAATGAATGAGCGTTACACCGAGGCCTGTACTCTGGAGCGGGATCGATTTGGAGGTGGAGGGTCCGTCATGGTCTGGAGCGGTGTGTCACAGCATCACCGGACTGAGCTTGTTGTCATTGCAGGCAATCTCAAAGCTGTGTGTTACAGGGAAGACATCCTTCTTCCTCATGTGGTACCCCTTCCTGCAGGCTCATCCTGACATGACCCTCCAGCATAACAATGCCACCAGCCATATTGCTCGTTCTGTGTGTGATATCCTGCAAGACATGAATGTCAGTGTTCAGCCATGGCCAGCGAAGAGCCTGGATCTCAATCCCATTGAGCACGCCTGGGACCTGTTGGATCGGATTGTGAGGGATAGGGCATTCCCCCCCCAGAAATGCCCGGGAACTTGCAAGTGCTTTGGTGGGAGAGTGGGGTAAAATCGCACAGTAAGAACGGGCAAATCTGGTGCAGTCCATGAGGAGGAGATGCACTGCAGTACTTAATGCAGCTGGTGGCCACACTAGATACTGACTGTTACTTTTGAGCCCCCCTTTGTTCAGGGACACATTATTCCATTTCTGTTAGTCACATATCTGTGGAACTTGTTCAGTTTATGTCTCAGTTGTTGAATCTTGTTATGTTCATACAAATATTTACACATGTTAAGTTTGCTGAAAATAAACACAGTTGACAGTGAGAGGACGTTTCTTTTTTTTGCTGAGTTTATATAGAGATGGTATGTGCCAGGTAGGTGCTGTATGTCGGTATTGTTTAGTTATAATCTGTGTTGCAAAGGCAATATGAGATAGAAAGTGTGTTGAGAGTTTGGACCCATCCTATGATACTGTCTGATTTCCGTTTCCTTAGATCATCGGTGGAGTGGATTCTTCTCTCTACGTTGGAGACCTGTGGTACACCCCGATCCGCCGGGAGTGGTATTATGAGGTCATCATTGTGCGCATTGAGGTCAATGGTCAGGATCTCAACATGGACTGCAAGGAGGTACTGGAGCTAACGGTTTTGCTGATAACATTTTGTTTTTCTGATAATCATTCAATCAACATTTTCCTCTCTATGTCATTACATTTTTCTCTTTAATATAATAATATAATATATGCCATTAGGCAGATGCTTTTATCCAAAACGACGTATAGTCATGTGTGCCTACATTTTAAGTATGAGTGGTCCCTTCTCTTTTTCTCTTTAGTTTGCTCCTGTATTCTCTTTATTTAACCCTGAATACCTGTCTGTTGACCTTTTATCACTAATACTGGTGCAGTAAGTGACAGTGAATAAAGAATGACAATTTGTTTCCTCTCTTGGCTTGTGGTTCTATCAGTACAACTATGATAAGAGCATTGTGGACAGTGGCACCACTAACCTCCGGCTCCCTCGTAAAGTGTTCCAGGCAGCTGTGAAGGCCATCGAGGCTGCCTCGTCTGTGAGTTCCTCCTCATACCTTTTCTCCTCTCTCTCACACTCCCCCTCTCTGTTGTTTTGTTCTTTCTCATCTTTCTAGCTGCCAGTTTCAGCTAGTGTCATGTGATATCCCCTTTCTCAGGTCTAATGTCTGTAATACTTCCATGGCTATCAACTTTCTCTAGTTTCTAGTTTCTGCAGTTGCTAAATATTCTTTCTATCCCCCTCTCCCCCCCCCCCCCCCACACACACACACACACACACACGCACAAACCCCATGTCTCCCTATCAGACAGAGCAGTTTCCCTCTGGGTTCTGGTTGGGGGAGCAGCTGGTGTGCTGGCAGGCTGGCACCACCCCGTGGCACATCTTCCCTGTCATCTCGCTCTACCTAATGAGTGAGAACCGCAACCAGTCCTTCCGCATCTCCATTCTCCCACAGGTAACAGTGTTTGTCTGTGTACTTCCCGGTACCTTCAATTCATCAATTCAATGAGCTAGTGATGATCCTCTCTTAAACTCCTTTCACTGTTCATTCAATTTAGATGCGTTGAGAACGTCAGAGAGTATTTGATGTATGTTATTCCTATGAGAGACTGGACCTTGGAGATAGTGGTGATTAGTGGAATCCCTGTTTCAATGGAAATGAGATAGAAGTGGAGAGCAGCTTGTATTGGGACAGTAGAGGCAGCCAGCTCTGTCTTTGAACCTTCGACTAGCAACAGTTGACATTGATAATATGCTTGTATAAAAATGTGAAAGAAGTGAGTAAATTCCTCACTCATGCGTGGACTGGTTAATTCATGCTTACACCAAACCCAGACTGCATAGACAAGCACAAAACAGTGCAGTGAGCTTATTAGCCTATTGCTGTATTTCTCCTCGTTTACACTTAACATACATTGTTGTTGTTCTCTACTGACTGTCCGCTGTTTCTTTGTGCCCCCTGCAGCAGTACCTGCGGCCCGTGGAGGACGTGGCCTCGGCCCAGGAGGACTGCTATAAGTTTGCCGTATCCCAGTCCAGCACGGGCACCGTCATGGGCGCCGTCATCATGGAGGGCTTCTATGTGGTGTTCGACCGCCAGAGGAAACGCATCGGATTTGCCGTCAGTACCTGCCATGGTGAGGGGGGATGGAGGGAGTATGAGAAGGAGGGAGAGAGGGAGATGGTATATATATATATATATATATATATATATATATATATATACACACACTACCGTTCAAATGTTTGGGGTCACTTAAAAATGTCCTTGTTTTTGTCCATTAAAATAACATCAAATTAAACAGAAATACAGTGTAGACATTGTTGATGTTGTAATAGACTATTGTAGCTGGAACTGACAGATTTTTTATGGAATATCCACATAGGCGTACAGAGGCCCATTATCAGCAACAATCAAGAAACTGAAGATTTTGTACAACACTGTGTGCTACTCCCTTCACATAACAGCGCAAACTGGCTCTAACCAGAATAGAAAGAGAAGTGTGAGACCCCGGTTCACAACGGAGGAAGAGGACAAGTACATTAGAGTGTCTAGTTTGAGAAACAGACGCCTCACAACCGGCAGCATCATTAAATAGTACCCACAAAACACCAGTCTCAACGTCAACAGTGAAGAGGTGACTCCGAGATGTTGGCCTTCTAGGCAGAGTTACAAAGAAAAAGTCACATCTCAGACTGGCCAATAAAAATAAAATATTAAGATATGTAAAATAACACAGACACTGGACAGAGGAACTCTGCCTAGAAGGCCAGCATCCCGGAGTCGCTTCTTCACTGTTGATGTTGAGACTGGAATATGTTACGGGAAATATCCGATGGCATTGAGGAGTATACCACATCAGTCAACGGCTTCATCAATAAGTGCATCGATGACATCGCAACACAGTGACCATACGTACATATACCCCAATCAGAAGTCATGGATAAATGGCAACATCCGCACTGAGCTTAAGGGTAGAGCTGCCGCTTTCAAGGAGTGTGACTCTAACCCGGATGCTTATAAGACATAACGCTATGCCCTATGACAAACCATCAAATCAAAGTTTATTTGTAACATGCGCCGAATACAACAGGTGTAGACCTTACAGTGAAATGCTTACTTACAGGCTTTAACCAATAGTGCAAAAAAGGTATTAGGTGAACAATAAGTGAGTAAAGATCTAAAACGAACAGTAGTGAGGCTGCATACAGACACCGGTTAGTCCGGATGATTGAGGTAGTTTGTACATGTAGATATGGTTAAAGTGACTATGCATATATGATGAACAGAGAGTAGCAGCAGCGTAAAAAGAGGGGTTGGGGGGCACACAATGCAAATAGTCTGGGTAGCCATTTGATTACCTGTTAAGGAGTCTTATGGCTTGGGGGTAAAAACCGTTGAGAAGCCTTTTTGTCCTAGACTTGGCACTCCGGTACCGATTGCCATGCAGTAGTAGAGAGAACAGTCTATGACTGGGGTGATTGGGGTCTTTGACAATTTTTAGGGCCTTCCTCTGACACTGCTTGGTGTAAAGGTCCTGGATGGCAGGCAGCTTAGCCCCAATGATGTACTGGGCCGTATGCACTACCCTTTGTAGTGCCTTGCGGTCAGAGGCCGAGAAATGATGCAACCGGTCAGGATGCTCTTGATGTTGCAGCTATAGAACCTTTTGAGGATCTCAGGACCCATGCCACATCTTTTTATTTTCCTGAGGGGGAATAGGCTTTGTCGTGCCCTCTTCACGACTGTCTTGGTGTGTTTGGACCATTTTAGTTTGTTGTTGATGTGGACACCAAGGAACTTGAAGCTCTCAACCTGCTCCACTACAACCCCGTCGATGAGTACTTTTAAGTACTACTTAAGTTGTTTTTTGGGGGTATCTGTACTTTACTTTACTATTTATATTTTTTTACAACTCTTACCTTTACTCTACTATATTCCAAAAGACACCAAAAAGTACTCGTTACATTTGGAATGTTTAGCAGGACAGGAATATGGTCTAATTCACGCACTTATCAAGAGAACATCCCTGGTCATCCCTTCTGCCTCTGATCTGGCAGACTCATTAAACATAAATGCTTTGTTTGTAAATTACGTCTGAGTGTTGAACTGTGCCCCTGGCTATCCGTAAATGTAAAAACATTTTTTTTTAATTGTGTCGTCAGGTTTGCTGAATATAAGACATTTTAAATTATTTATACTTTTACTTTTGAGACTTAAGTACATGTAAAAACCAAATACTTTTAGGCTGCTAGTCAAGTATTATTTTACTGGGTGACTTTCATTTTTACTTGAGTAATTATATTTTAAGGTATCTTTACTTTTACTTATTAAGTATGAAAATTGGGTACTTTTCCACCGCTGGTTGTGAGGCCAGTTGAACATACTGCCAAATTCTCTAAAACGACATTGGAGGCGGCTTATGGTAGAGAAATGAACATTAAATGATCTAGCAACATCTCTGGTGGACATTCCTGCAGTCAGCATGCCAATTACATGCTCCCTCAAAACTTGAGACATCTATTTCATTGTGCACATTTTAGAGTGGCCTTTTATTGTCCCCAGCACACGTGCACCTGTGTAATGATCATGCTGTTTAATCAGCTTCTTGATATGCCACACCTGTCAGGTGGATGGACTATCTTGGAAAATGATAAAATCTCACTAACAGGGATGTAAACAAATTTGTGCACAAAATTGGAGAGAAATTTTGTGCGTATGGAAAATTCCTGGGATCTTTTATTTCAGAGCATTAAACATGGGTCCAACATTTTACATGTTGTGTTTAAATTTTTGTTCAGTGTATATACACTGAGTGAACAAAACATTATGAACACCTGCTCTTTCTATGACATAGACTGACCAGGTGAATCCAGATGAAAGCTATGATCCCTTATTGATGTCAATTTTTAAATCCACTTCGATCAGTGTAGATGAAGTGGAGGAGACATATTAAAGATGGATTTATGTGTGTGTGTGCCTGTATGTAAGGTCCTGATCTATGTGTATTTCTATGCCACAGTGCACGATGAGTTCCGTACGGCCTCCGTCGAGGGGCCTTTCCACGGCGTGGATCTGGAGGACTGCGGCTACAACATCCCACAGACGGACGAGTCCACCCTGATGACCATTGCCTACATCATGGCAGGCATCTGTGCCCTCTTCATGCTGCCACTGTGCCTCATGCTGTGCCAGTGGCGCTTCTCCCGCTGTCTCCGCCCATCTGGAGCTGGGGACTTCGCTGATAATATCTCACTCCTCAAATGATAGAAAGGCATGGAAATACAGTACACAGGAGAGGCAAGCCTACCAGGAATGGAGATGGAAGCTTTTCTAATGGTTATTGAGGACGCATCAGCCTCATTGAGTAATGCAGAAACAGATTAACATGTAGGATGGTGTTGGTTGTGGCTTGGGAGGGTAGCACAATGACCAAACAAGCCAATGGCCACTTACTTTGGATTCATCAAAGGTGGATATACCAGCAAGCTGGGTTAAATGGCTTCCTGGACTCAGTGGACAACTTTATTGATAGAAGAACATGATATAAATATACAGTATTTATAGATGTGTGTGAGTGTTCGTGATTGTATGAGGTGTGTGTATATGTATGTATGTATGTATGTATGTATGAACAGCACCAGTCAAAAGTTTGGACACACCTACACATTCAAGGGTTTTTCTTTATTTTTACTATTTTCTACATTGTAGAATAATAGTGAAGACATCAAAAGAATGAAATAACACATGGAATCATGTTTTAACCAAAAAAGTGTTAAACAAATCAAAATATATTTTAAATTCTTCAAAGTAGCCACACTTTGCCTTCATTAAAGCTTTGCACACTCTTGGCATTCTCTAAACCAGTTTCACCTGGAACAATTTTCCAACAGTCTTGAAGGAGTTCCCACATTTGCTGAGCACTTGTTGGCTGCTTTTCCTTTACTCTGTAGTTCAACTCATCCCAAACCATCTCAATTGGGATGAGGTCAGGTGATTGTGGAGGCCAGCTCATCTGATGCAGCACTCCATCGCTCTCCTTCTTGGTCAAATAGCCCTTACTCAGCCTGGAGGTGTGTTGGGTCATTGTCCTGTTGAAAAACAAATGATAGTCCCACTAAACGCAAACCAGATGGGATGGCATATCACTGCAGAATGTTGTGGTAGCCATGCTGGTTAAGTGTGACTTGAATTCTAAATAAATCTCAGACAGTGTCACCAACAAAGCACCCCCACACCATCAGACCTCCTCCTCCATGCTTCACGGTGTGAACCACACTTAAAGAGATCATCCGTTCACCTACTCTGTCTCACAAAGACATGCCTGCTGGAACCAAAAATCTCAGATTTGCACTCATCAGACCAAAGGACAGATTTCCACCGGTCTACTGTCCATTGCTTGTGTTTTTTGACCCAAGCAAGTCTCTTCTTATTATTTATGTCCTTTAGTAGTGGTTTCTTTGTAGCAATTAGATCATGAAGGCCTGATTCACGCAGTCTCCTCTGAACAGTTGACGTTGAGATGTGTCTGCTACTTGAACTCTGTGAAGCATTTATTTGGGCTGCAATTTCTGAGGCTGGTAACTCTAATGAACTTATCCTTTGCAGCAGAAGTTACTCTGGGTCTTCCTTTCCTGTGGTGGCCCTCATGAGAGCCAGTTTCATCATAGCGTTTGATAGTTTTTGCGACTGCACTTGAAGAAACTTTAAAAGTTCTTGACATTTTCCAGATTGACTGACCATCATGTCTTAAAGTAATGATGGACTGTCATTTCTCTTTGCTTATTTGAGCTGTTCTTGTCATTATATGGACTTGGTCTTGTACCAAATAGGGATATCTTCTGTATACCACCCCTACATTGTTACAACACAACTGATTGGCTCAAACGCATTAAGGGAATAAATTCCACAAACCTTTAACAAGGCACACCTGTTAATTGAAATGCATTCCAGGTGACTACCTGAGCATGCCAAGAGTGTGCAAAGCTGTCAAGGCAAAGGGTGGCTACTTTAAGAGTCTCAAATATAAAATATATTTTGATTTAACACTTTTTTGTTACTACATGTGTTATTTCATAGTTTTGATGTCTTCACTATTGTACAATATAGAAAATAGTAACAATTCTGAAAAACCCTTGAATCAGGTGTGTCCAAACTTGGCGGGTACTGTGTGTTTATTGATCACATATACACGAGGTGATCTAGAATTTAAGGATGGACCTGATTGAATATATTTGATTTTACATCAACAGTACCAGCTAAGCAATGCTAATCATAAGTGCTAATTGGGTGAACTTTTCAAGAGTGTAAAATTAGCACTCAAATATCAGATGCAGTGAAATTTATGGTGAAGCCATGTTACTTGGTGTACATTAAAAAGCTTAGATATATGTATTTAATACAGTTAATATCAGATATGACACTTTTATAAGTTGGTACCTCACTGCTTGTGAATGTACTAATTCACACAGAAAGAGACACACACAATCATTCTCCCACACATACAGAGGTCTTCAAAACCTCCAAACAGCTTGATCTCAGCCAACCCTTTAACAGCTCACATACAAAAACTCACCGGCACAGCCCCGGACAGTAACACACGTTCATGTGCCCCAGTCAACTGCACTATCCCCATGGTGTGCTTGAATATAAATTGTTGTGTGATGATTTTATGTTAATGAAACACAATTTCGCAATTACAGACAGATCTTCTTTCATAGACCTGCTGTAAATAAATAGACGCACCTGACATAGCACTGACTACCAATAAATAAAGTAACAAATATAATTTAATCTGTGTCATGACATGAATTCCCCTTCCTTAATGAGTGGGATACAGACATCTGGACCTATAACGTCACTATCAGCTTCTTGCAGGGCAGGCGACGTGGGAGGTTCCTGGTAGAAAGCCAGACACGATCCCCAGGGTAATACACAGGACTCTCACTGCAGTGGCGGTCTGCCTGATCCTTTTGACGCGCTGGAGTCTCACGTGAGCGTCGCTCCACATACTGCGAGCCAGAACCACTCATCAACCGTAGGAGTGTCGGTCTGACCCGGGGGTCCATTGAGCCAGGGCCAGCTGAAAACCCAGAACACACACTGGGAAATAACTGGATGTCCAACGACAGCTGTGTGTGCCCGGTCAGCAGCCGATCCCTTATCCCCGTGGGAACATAGATGAGCTCGGGAGGACAGTTAGTGGGTGAGGGCTCCCTCTCCAGAGCCTGGCAAATGTCCATATCTACGTCCCAGACCACAGGGGATACGACTCGGGAGGATGGGATTATAGGCTGGTGAGGATGACGAATGGTTCCTTGGCGCCCTCCAGCCAGTGTCTCCACTCCTCTAATGCCAACTTCACCGCCAGGAGCTCTCGATCACCAACATCCTAATTCCTCTCTGCAGGGGACAGTTTCTTACAGTAATATGCACATGGATACAATTTATGTGGATTACCCTGTCGTTGAGAGAACTGCCCCCACGCTCACCTCTGAAGCGTCCACCTACACCACTAAGGAGATAGTGGGATCTGGGTGTTTGCGAATTGGGGCGGATGTGAAACGTCCCTTGAGTAGATGGAAGGGGACCACCCTTTAGGTGAGAGGAGCGGCGACAGAGCTGAAGTTCCTGATGAAACAGCGGTAGAAGTTGGCAAACCCCAAAAAACATTGTAACCCCTTTATGGTGGTTGGGACTGTCAGTGATCTGACCACATCTACCTTCATGTCATCCATCCTCAATCCCCGCAGGCTGATTTGGTAGCCTAAGGAGACCGCCTTCTCATGAAATTGGCACTTCTCAGTCTTGATGAACAGTTGGTTAGCCAGGCGTTCCAGGACTGCTCGGACGTGATCCTCCAGGGTAGCCGAGTAGACCAGGAAGTCATCGATATACATGACCACCTGGCGTCCGAGCAGGTCCCTGAACACCTTGTTAACGAATGCCTAGAACACTGACGGAGCATTGCTAAACCAAATGGCAACACCAAGTACTCGTAGTGACCAGACATCATGCTGAACGCAGTCTTCCATTCATCCCCCTCCTGGATGCAGATGAGATTGTATGCACTCCGCAGGTCCAGTTTGGTAAAGAACCGGGCCCCGCGGTGCTGTTCTATAGCTACCGACACCAACGGGAGAAGGTAATGGTACTTTGTGGTGATTTCATTGAGTCCTCTAATCCTGCTTGGCCAGAAATAAGAAACTAGCAGACGCAGGAGAAGTGGACATGCTCCATGGCCTGGGTCTCAGCCACCGACAGACGGTAGATGCGTCTGTGCGGAGGCACAGCCCCTGCCAGCAGGTCGATGGCACAGTCCAAGGGGCGATGAGGAGGAAGACAAGTGGCGCGGGTCTTGGAGAATACCTCCCGCAAGTCCTGTTAAACCTCCGGAGATATTGGGCTGAAGGGCAACCATAGGACCCTCAACCAACGTGGAACCACAGGGGATGGGGAAGCGAAGCAGGTCCTCCAGCATTCAGGTGACCAGTCTGTGATTCTCATCCTCGACCATGAGATAGTGGGGATATGGCGTTGGAGCCAAGCCAGGCCAAGGATGATCTTGTGAACTGGTGATGTTCTCCCGAAGAATGGACTCCACGGTGAGGGTGAGTGGTTGGGTGATGGTTCAGGACCCTAATGGCCGACTATTGAAGGCTTGAACTAGGAAAGGATCGCGGGTATGATATGTTAAGAGAGGCGGCAAGGGTCTTGTCAATAATGTTCCCCGCGGCACCAGAACGCTATAGACACAGTACGTGAGGAGCAGTCAACTAGTGTGATGATGCCAAAAAGAGCATAGCAGAAAGTGATGATGGAACACTCACTCCTGCCCCAGGAGATGGAAGATCACGTGACTGTCCCTCTGCTCGTGGATCCCGAATTGGAAAGTGCCGGAAAATGCTGTAGCCCTCCTTGACCACAAAACAGACAGAGCCTCAGCTGTGTTGCTCCACCGCGGGGAGTGTGTGACCCCTTACCTCCACGGGTTCAGGATCTGATCGAGTGTTCACTGAGGGAGGGAGAGAAGCGATGAGAGTACCAAAGCTCCTGAATTAGGTCATCCAGACAGCCGGCCATCGCAATGAGTGCGTCCAAGGAGAGGATGTTGTCTCGACAGGTCAGTTCCGTCTGGACCTCCTCACACAGACCCCTTCTGAATAGCGTATGAAGCGCCGGCTTATTCCATTCACTGGATGCGGCTTCTGTCCGGAAGGTGAGAGTGTACTCAGCAGCCGTCTGGTCCCCCAGCTGTAATTGAAGTAAGTGCTCACCCAGCCGTAATTGAAGTAAGCGCTCACCCAGCCGTAATTGAAGTAAGCGCTCACCCCATTCTCTGCCCTCCGGAGAGAGCCATGAACCCCTCATTTGAATCTAGCTCCTCTCCCCCAAACGGTCGTTTCCCATTCCAATACCCACCTAGTCAGCAGAGAAATAACTGTGGCAACCTTAGACCTCTCGGTGGTGGTGCTCCCATCTGGTGTGTAAATTATAGGGAGCACTGAAGAAGGAAGCCACAACTTTTAGATGGGGTACTGTCATATTTATCCAGGAGGGACAAATTGGCATTGCTGACCTGAGAGGGTTGCTGAATGGGCTCTCTCAACTGGTTGTAGAGTATCCTCCGCTAGTTGACGACAACGCCTTCCGGGGCATGTTCGAGACGTTGCACACTGTGAAGAGCCTCTTCCATAGCCATCCCCAGTTGTGCCAGCTGGTCATGGCGTTGACGTAGAAAGTATCCCTGCTCGTCAACCGTTTGGGAGATATTCTGTTTTCGTGCTGCTTCCATTGTTGAGGTCAGAATTCTGTAACGTATACGCTGGGAGTCGGAAGAAAGTGGTGAGTTTAATAATAAATGGAACATAAAACAATGTCACATATAGACATAAATAATACTGACTGGAGAAAGAACTTGAGGTAGTGCCAGATATAGGGGAGGTAATAAGTGAGGTGATGGAGTCCAGGTGTGCCTGATAATGATGGGCAGGTGCTTGTAATGATTGATGCCAGGTGTTCATAATGATCCCAAGACACGCAGTTAGTATACCTGCAACGTCGAACACAGGAGGGGAGGAGTGGGAGTAGACGTGACAGTTACATTTTATGTAGGTTGGAAACACTCAAGGTCTCTAAGTGAAAGACCAAATACTGCAGTATCACGATTAGAATAACTTAAGTTATATTTTTCAAGATGGGAAGCTATTGTGGCGACCCGCACAGACAGCTGTGTGTTATGTGTGAGGCTAGAAGGTGGTTGTGTTGTACTTACCAGTACCCAGTGTTCGCGGGGTCCGACATGCCAATCAACCTGCTATCTGCCAATCACGGGAATGCCTGGAATGTTCTGATGTCGGGCATCCTGGCGGTTAGCGGAGGGGGTTTGGGCAGGGGGAAGGAGCATTGGAAGTTAAGACCATGTTTAGCCTTTGTTCTCTCTCTTAAGTCTGGCCTTCACAAGAGAAGGTCACGGTTGGCTTGTGGGTTATCTTTCATTTATTTGGCGTGGGCTACGGCCAAACAGTGGCCTGTGTAAAGTTGGGTTAATAAACCGTCAATTCGTAAACTCAAGCCTCTGTCTGGACAATTGTTCCTTCATGATCTAGTCAGGTCATTACAATATAATTCATTTAAAAGTAAAAAAAAGTTTATGTAGCAACTAAAAAAATGATGTAACGTTAGCAACAGTCCTAGAGGTTATGATTATCTAGCTGTGAGAAATCTGTAAAAGGTTATTATATTTCACCTTACTTTTTACCTGGGTCCCAGTATGTTTAGCTAACATTCCACTGCTTGTACTCGGTGTCATGAGTCAAAGATGTTTAGCATGACAAGGAATGCAATGACGGCTAAACATACTGGTACACATAATAAGACTAGATCTCCCCCAAGTGGAGAAACAAATTATAGACGGCCAAGTTGTTGCGGAAGTGACAACATTTCGGAAAACGACAGATGACAGCGAAATAGCTATCGTAAATGAAATTGTTGTCCACAAATAAACTGTACAATAAAGACGTCGACGAAAAGGTAAAATACATAAATCAGTATGACATTTAGCCATGTTATTGTACTATACTTGCTTTCGTGTTGTGGGCTAGCTCTAGCTACAACATCCGCATGTCAAATGAGCCATACTGTCCGTTTATAGCTCACTAACTAACGTTAGTAATGATCAGATTCACCAACGACTTATCTGGCTATTTACATAGCTAACTAGCTGTTGAATAAAAACAATACAGTAAACTGCGTTTCAGTCGCTGTCGTGTTATGAAACGAGCTTCCAAACTGCTTTACTGTAGCTAGGACAGTAACATTAGCTAACTACTGCACTATAGCTAGCTAGCCTACGTATACTGTACAGATGGCTAAACTCTTGAAACAAGCAATAATGGGGTTTTACATCGGTGTATGATATCTAGCCATCTTACTAGCTGCTATGTCAAGTTGATTCCATGTATTTTGTAATTGGGATGTAGGAGGCTGAGTAAGCTCGTTAGTTTGGTAGAAGTAGGCCTAACACATAAATGACATGGTTAACGTTAGCTAACAAACATGTTTTTCTTAATTTGCGAATTGATATTGAACAACATTGATATCCATACTCAATTAATTTACTACTGAATAACTGGTTGAACTGGTCAAACAACCCAGAAGTGACAAGTCTTTCCCTTTGTTGATATAGCTTAGCTTATTCTGCTTTGTAGCTAAATTCGCCCATCTTAATTTACAAGCTTGACAGATTGTGTACAAGTGGGTTGAAATGGCCTCTGTCCACACCCAGTAAAAAACACAATGTGTGTGAATTCGTGACACAAGTCGGTTGTCTTAGTCGGGTTATAGTCCTATTCTTTCCTAATAGAGAAAAAGGGCTTGTCAATACTCGGCAAAATATGCGTTGTCGGGGTTGGCTTTGGCATTTTGTAGAACTTGAGTTGATTCATATGCTACATGGCGTTGTCCTTGTATTCTGTGGTTAGACTAGCCTATAATTAGCAGGATCATAGTGTCACATGGATATGGTACAACATGTACCTGCCGCCTCTCCAGTGTTAGTGTCATTAACAGCACAATGTTATATAGGGCTGGTGCAGTGATTGGTTGGAGGTCTGATATGAACAGTGTGCCAATGAAGGGTGTGTACCAATGTGTTACTTTTAGGGCTGTTGAATATGAGAACTGGGCTGTTGTTGTGAAATATCGCTACTGCCTTTTGAATACCACACTGCAGTGGAGCCATCTCTCTCCCTTCTGTGTGTTCAGCTACCTTCCCTACTCTTCCTCACCACACTGTGTCTCCTCAGGCTGCTGTCCTAATGTGGAGGCGGAGCAGAACTTGCGTTGAGCACCTGCCTGTGTTGCCATGGGTTCACCCCCCTTGTTCCTGCTCCTCCTGGGCCTGACCCCTATGCTCTGTCTGACTGTTCATACCCTCCACACGTCCGCCCCTCCCGCGGCTCCTCCACCCTCCTGTGGGCCGGGCAAGTCCTGGGCTGTCCGGTTGCACACAGACTCAGAGCTGCTGGAGGCTGATGGCTCCACCCTGCACGAGCTGGCCAGCATGGTGGCTGAGCAGGCTGGCCTAGAGAACAGGGGCCAGATAGGGCAGCTGGAGGGCCACTACCTGCTCTGTGCCGGCCCCGAGGAGGAGGGCAGAGCGGGGGACGTGCTGGCAGCCCACCCTCATGTGCTCTGGCACTCCCAGGAGCAGGTCCTCAGCCGCTCCAAGAGGGCAATGGCCTTCAACGACCCCAGATACCCCTTCCAGTGGCACCTGGTGAGAATTGGGCCTAATTTTATTTCCTCTTCAGAACTGTTTCATAGCTAAGCAACATTTAGATCTACTTACTGCACACTTATAGCCTATAGAAGATTCAGATCTGTAAGAATGAACAGTGCTTTTTGAACTGAGTCGGCTATATGCCACGTTTATTTTCATTCCTAATTTGCAAACAATGTCTTGGACTCGAACCATTGTCACTTCCCCGCTCTTCTCCTCCTCCATCCACGCTTTCTTCCTCCTCCTCTCCACCTACCCGCAGCACAACGATGTCATGGAGGGCATGGACATCAATGTGACTGGTGTATGGGAGCGCAACATCACAGGGACAGGGGTGACAGTGGTGGTTGTGGATGATGGGGTTCAACACACCCTCCAGGATATTCAGCCAAACTATGTGAGTTTCATGCTGGCCACGTCTATGCCTGTATCCTTTTTAGCTTTTTGCTGTTAAAAAGCATAAGATGACGCACACCTCAAAATCTTTTGTAGAGGTTCTGACTAACGCAGAGTAAACTATAAAAAGAAAGTAAGTAGCACACTCTAATTATGCTCCCAAATATTTCATGGGTATCGAAACCAACGTTCCCGCATGCAGTGCCTTCTTCAGTGTTAGGGCTCAGTGCCCTGAAAAAAGCACTGTGCCAGAAACGTTGGTTGCGATACCCATAAAATATTTGGGAGTATAATTAGTGACTTTCTTTCTATCATGTCATCATCTAGTATGTTATTTTCCAAATTCACATTCTCACAAATACGAATGTTGTCGTGCTTCATTCTGTCCTTTTAGAGTCCAGAGGGCAGTTATGACTTGAACTCCAACGACCCGGACCCCATGCCCCACCCGGACGCCCTCAGTGACAACCACCACGGCACGCGCTGCGCCGGGGAGATCGCCGCCGTCTCCAACAACAGCTTCTGTGCTGTGGGCGTGGCCTATGGCAGTAAAGTGGCAGGTACGTTGTGTGTTTGGAAAGCTTGGTTATGGTGACTGGCAGAAGTTTTTCCAGGGTTGTGTTTATTAGTGCACACCGTAGCAAATAGTTTTGCACGGAAAATGAACATTTATGTTGCTTATTGGACAAGATCATGAAATTGCCTCCCTGTTTGTCTGTTTTCTTTAGTTTTGTGCCTAGAGGGGAATTCAGACCGAAGTTACGCGCACATAAATGGAACTTTATTCACTTTTTATGCACTTTTCTCTCAACGAGTATTCTGATCTTGAGCATCAGGAAACGCATGTGACAGCCTGCTAAACGTTTGGGGTGGATATCATAGAAATTGAGGTGGCAGAGGTGTACATCGTATTCTGACCTTGACTTAATTCCCTCATAACTCCACCACCTTGACGCGCAAGGAAGCCATGAATAAGGTTGAATACCTGTCTGTTCAAAGTGGAAAAACATCTACTATTTCCGATAGAAATGCATGCATGGTAATGTAGAAGTTGATAAGAGCTAGGTAAATGAGTAATCTGTTTGGAGAAGGGATTGTAATTTCAAATAGCAATTGTTTTAGGGTGTTTTTCCTTATGATCTCTAGAGCCGAATGTGAAACCAATCATGGAATATAACAAAATAATATCAACATGACATGTATTTCGGGCCTTTTTACAGTGCATTCAGAAAGTATTCAGACCCCTTGACTTTTTCCACATTGTTACGTTACAGCCTTATTCTAAAATGGATTAAATAGTTTTTTCCCCTTATCAATCTAGACACTACCCCATAATGACAAAGCAAACACAGGTTTTTAGAAATGTTTGCTAATAAAAACAAAACAAATACTGAAATAACCTTTACATAAATATTCAGACCCTTTACTCAGTACTTTGTTGAAGCACCTCTGGCAGCGATTACAGCCTCAAGTCTTCTTGGGTATGACACTACAAGCTTGGCACACCTGTATTTAGGGAGTGTCTCCCATTCTTCTCTGCAGATCCTCTCAAGCTCTGTCAGGTTGGATAGGGAGAGTTGCTGCACAGCTATTTGCAGTTTTCCAGAGATGTTCAAGTCCGGGCTCTGGCTGGGCAACTCAAGGACATTCAGAGAATTGTCCCAACTCCTGCGTTATCTTGGCTGTGTGCTTAGTGTCATTGTCCTGTTGGATGGTGAACCTTTGCAACATTCTGAGGTCCTGAGTTCTCTGGAGCAAGTTTTCATCATGGATCCCTCAGTATTTTGCACTGTTCATATTTCACTCAATCCTGACTAGTCTCCCAGTCCCTGCCTCTGAAAAACATCCACACAGCATGTTGCTGCCACCACCATTTATTTATTTATTTTTTATTTCACCTTTATTTAACCAAGTAGGCAAGTTGAGAACAAGTTCTCATTTACAATTGCGACCTGGCCAAGATAAAGCAAAGCAGTTCGACACATACAACGACACAGAGTTACACATGGGGTAAAACAAACAGAGTCAATAATACAGTATAAACAAGTCTATATACGATGTGAGCAAATGAGGTGAGATAAGGGAGGTAAAGGCAAAAAAAGGCCATGGTGGCAAAGTAAATACAATATAGCAAGTAAAACACTGGAATGGTAGATTTGCAGTGGAAGAATGTGCAAAGTAGAAATAAAAATAATGGGGTGCAAAGGAGCAAAATAAATAAATTTAATTAAATACAGTAGGGAAAGAGGTAGTTGTTTGGGCTAAATTATAGGTGGGCTATGTACAGGTGCAGTAATCTGTGAGCTGCTCTGACAGTTGGTGCTTAAAGCTAGTGAGGGAGATAAGTGTTTCCAGTTTCAAGAGATTTTTGTAGTTCGTTCCAGTCATTGGCAGCAGGGAACTGGAAGGAGAGGCGGCCAAAGAAAGAATAGGTTTTGGGGGTGACTAGAGAGATATACCTGCTGGAGCGTGTGCTACAGGTGGGAGATGCTATGGTGACTAGCGAGCTGAGATAAGGGGGGACTTTAACAAGCAGAGCCAGTGGGTTTGGCGACGAGTATGAAGAGAGGGCCAGCCAACGAGAGCGTACAGGTTGCAATGGTGGGTAGTATATGGGGCTTTGGTGACAAAACGGATTGCACTGTGATAGACTGCATCCAATTTGTTGAGTAGGGTATTGGAGGCTATTTTGTAAATGACATCGCCGAAGTCGAGGATTGGTAGGATGGTCAGTTTTACAAGGGTATGTTTGGCAGCGTGAGTGAAGGATGCTTTGTTGCGAAATAGGAAGCCAATTCTAGATTTAACTTTGGATTGGAGATATTTGATATGGGTCTGGAAGGAGAGTTTAGTCTAACCAGACACCTAAGTATTTGTAGTTGTCCACGTATTCTAAGTCAGAGTCGTCCAGAGTAGTGATGTTGGACAGGGGAGCAGGTGCAGGTAGCGATCGGTTGAAGAGCATGCATTTAGTTTTACTTGTATTTAACTTCTTGCGTCGAGCAATCCCGTATCCGGGAGCGTAATCATAGCCTCAAGCTCATTAGCATAACGCAACGTTAACTATTCATGAAAATCGCAAATGAAATGAAAGAAATATATTCACTCACAAGCTTAGCCTTTTGTTAACAACACTGTCATCTCAGATTTTCAAAATATGCTTTTCAACCATATTTACACAAGCATTTGTGTAAGAGTATTGATAGCTAGCATAGCATTAAACCTAGCATTCAGCAGGCAACATTTTCACAAAAACAAGAAAAGCATTCAAATAAAATCATTTACCTTTGAAGAACTTCAGATGTTTTCAATGAGGAGACTCTCAGTTAGATAGCAAATGTTCAGTTTTTCCAAAAAGATTATTTGTGTAGGAGAAATCGCTCCGTTTTGTTCATCACGTTTGGCTAAGAAAAAACAGAAAATTCAGTCATTACAACGCCAAACCTTTTTCCAAATTAACTCCATAATATCGACAGAAACATGGCAAACGTTGTTTAGAATCAATCCTCAAGGTGTTTTTCACATATCTATTCGATGATAAATCATTCGTGGCAGTTGACTTTCTCCTCTGAAGCAAGTGGTAAAATGCACGTAGCTGGAGATTACGCAATAATTTCGACAGAGAACACCAAACGGGCACCTGGTAAATGTAGTCTCTTATGGTCAATCTTCCAATGATATGCCTACAAATACGTCACAATGCTGCAGACACCTTGGGGAAACGACAGTAAGTGTAGGCTCATTCCTGGCGCATTCACAGCCATATAAGGAGACATTGGAACACAGCGCCCTCAAAATCTGGGCCATTTCCTGTTTGAAATTTCATCTTGGTTTCGCCTGTAGAATCAGTTCTGTGGCACTCACAGATAATATCTTTGCAGTTTTGGAAACGTCAGAGTGTTTTCTTTCCAAACCTGTCAATTATATGCTTAGTCGAGCATCTTTTCGTGACAAAATATCTTGTTTAAAACGGGAACGTTTTTTTATCCAAAAATTAAAAGAGCGCCCCCTATATCTAAGAAGTTAAGAGCAACTGGAGGCCACTTAAGGTGAGTTGTATGGCATTGAAGCTTGCCTGGAGGGTTGTTAACACAGTGTCCAAAGAAGGGCCAGAAGTATACAGAATGGTGTCGTCTGCGTAGAGGTGGATCAGAGACTCACCAGCAGCAAGAGCGACCTCATTGATGTATACAGAGAAGAGAGTTGGTCCAAGAATTGAACCCTGTGGCACCCCCATAGAGACTGCCAGAGGTCCGGACAGCAGACCCTCCGATTTGACACACTGAACTCTATCAGAGATGTAGTTGATGAACCAGGCGAGGCAATCATTTGAGAAACCAAGGTTGTCGAGTCTGCCGATGAGGATGTGGTGATTGACAGAGTCGAAAGCTTTGGCCAGATCAATGAATACGGCTGCACAGTAATGTTTCTTTTCGATGGCGGTTAAGATATCGTTTAGGACCTTGAGCGTGGCTGAGGTGTACCCATGACCAGCTCTGAAACTAGATTGCATAGCAGCGAAGGTATGGTGAGATTTGAAATGGTCGGGAATCTGTTTGTTGACTTGGCTTTCGAAGACCTTAGAAAGGCATGGTAGGATAGATATAGGTCTGTAGCAGTTTGGGTCAAGAGTGTCCCCCCCTTTGAAGAGGGGGATGACTGCAGCTGCTTTCCAATCTTTGGGAATCTCAGACGACACGAAAGAGAGGTTAAACAGGCTAGTAATAGGGGTGGCAACAATTTCGGCAGATAATTTTTAGAAAGAAAGGGTCCAGATTGTCTAGCCCGGCTGATTTGTAGGGGTCCAGATTTTGCAGCTTTTTCAGAACATCAGCTGAACGGATTTGGGAGAAGGAGAAATGGGGAAGGCTTGGGCGAGTTGCTGTGGGGGGTGCAGTGCTGTTGACCGGGGTAGGAGTAGCCAGATGGAAAGCATGGCCAGCCGTAGAAAAATGCTTATTGAAATTCTCAATTATGGTGGATTTATCAGTGGTGACAGTGTTTCCTATCTTCAGTGCAGTGGGCAGCTGGGAGGAGGTGTTCTTATTCTCCATGGACTTTACAGTGTCCCAGAACTTTTTTGAGTTAGTGTTGCAGGAAGCAAATTTCTGCTTGAAAAAGCTAGCCTTGGCTTTTCTAACTGCCTGTGTATAAGGGTTTCCAGCTTCCCTGAACAGCTGCATATCACGGGGGCTTTTCGATGCAAATGCAGAACGCCATAGGATGTTTTTGTGTTGGTTAAGGGCAGTCAGGTCTGGGGAGAACCAAGGGCTATATCTGTTCCTGGTTCTAAATTTCTTGAATGGGGCATGTTTATTTAAGATGGTTTGGAAGGCATTTAAAAAAATATCCAGGCATCCTCTACTGGCGGGATGAGATGAATATCCTTCCAGGATACCCCGGCCAGGTCGATTAGAAAGGCCTGCTCGCTGAAGTGTTTCAGGGAGCGTTTGACAGTGATGAGTGGAGGTCGTTTGACCGCTGACCCATTACGGATGCAGGCAATGAGGCAGTGATCGCTGAGATCTTGGTTGAAGACAGCAGAGGTGTATTTAGAGGGCAAGTTGGTTAGGATGATATCTACGAGGGTGCCCGTGTTTAAGGCTTTGGGGAGGTACCTGGTAGGTTCATTGATAATTTTTGTGAGATTGAGGGCATCAAGCTTAGATTGTAGGATGGCTGGGGTGTTAAGCATGTTCCAGTTTAGGTCGCATAGCAGCACGAGCTCTGAAGATAGATGGGGGGGAAATCAGTTCACAAATAGTGGCCAGAGCACAGCTGGGGGCAGAGGGTGGTCTATAGCAGGCGGCAACGGTGAGAGACTTGTTTTTAGAGAGGTGGATTTTTAAAAGTAGAAGTTCAAATTGTTTGGGTACAGACCTGGATAGTAGGACAGAACTCTGCAGGCTATCTTTGCAGTAGATTGCAACACCGCCCCTTTTGGCAGTTCTATCTTGTCTGAAAATGTTGTAGTTTGGGATTAAAATTTCAGAATTTTTGATGGTCTTCCTAAGCCAGGATTCAGACACAGCTAGAACACCATGCTTCACCGTAGGGATGGTGCCAGATTTCCTCCAGACATGCCGCTTAGTATTCAGGCCAAAGAATTCAGTCTTGGTTTCATCAGACCAAATATCTTGTTTCTCATGGTCTGAGAGTAATTTAGGTGTCTTTTGGTAAATTCCAAGCGGGCTGTCGTACCTTTTTAATGAAGAATGGCTTCTGTCTGGCCACTCTACCATAAAGGCCTGATTGGTGGAGTTCTGCAGAGATGGTTGTCCTTCTGGACGGTTCTCCCATCTCCACAGAGATACTCTGGAACTCTGTCAGAGTGACCAAGGCCCTTCTCCCCCGATTGCTCAGTTTGGCTGGGCGGCCAGCTCAAAGAAGAGTCTTGGTGGTTCCAAACTTCTTCCATTTAAGAATGATGGAGGCCACTGTGTTTTGGTAACCTTTCCCAGATTTGTGCCTCAACAGAATCCTGTCTCAGAGCTCTACAGACAATTCCTTCAACCTTATGGCTTGTTTTTTGCTCTGACATGCACTGTCAACTGTGGGACCTTATTTTGACCGGTGTGTGCCTTTCCAAATCATGTCCAATCAATTGAATTTACCACAGGTGGACTCCAGTCAAGTTATAGAAACATCTCAAGGATGATCAATGGAAACTGGATGCACCTGAGCTCAATTTCAAGTCTCAGAGCAAAGGGTCTGAATACCTATGTAAATAAGGTATTTCTGTTTTTGTTTTTTTTAATACATTTGCAACAATTTCTAAAACCCTGTTTTAGCTTTGTCATTATGGGGTGTTGTGTGTAGTAGATGAGGATTTTCTTTTATTTCATTCATTTTAGAATAAGGCTGTAACGTAACAAAATGTGCTAAAAGTCAAGGGGTCTGAATACTTTCTGAATGCACTGTATACAGTAAAGTAGGCTATAAATAGCTGTGCCATTATTCAGAATTTTATTGTATGTCCTCAAAATTTGCAGGAATGAAATGGAGACTGAAGCTATAGGCTTCTGTATCACCAAACCTACTGAGTTGATGTACTCTACGCAATCTGGAATGTTTTACTCATAAGCACAGGTTTTTCTTTTATTTGTATCACGCTAAATATTAGCCACTATCGGTAGCCACTGTCAGTAATTCCCACATACATTTTATAACAGTCACTTTAGTGTCAGTTTTCTTCAATTTGTAGCTTAGATTTAGCATAATTTCGTTCCGTTTACCTTTCTTTCCTCTGTCACGTCCGTGTAGTTGTTTCTGAGGATTGCTAGCAAGTGTGGAACATATTAGGCTAACATTGTGCAATAATTTGGGACATGTTAGCCTATTTCAGGGTTTCCTAACTCGGTCTTCGGGACAAGGGGTGTACATTTTGGTTTTTGCCTAGCACTACACAGCTGATTAAGATTATCAAAGCTTGCTCATTCGTTCATTATTTGAATCAGCTGTGTAGTGCTAGGTCAGAAACCAGAAGGTACACCCCTTGGGGTCCTGAGCACCGAGTTTGGGAAACCCTGGCCTATTTGAATCGTTATGGAACTCATACCACAGCTTGGTGCACAGTTCACGATGACTGGATCGTTGTCGTACAGTTCCATGATCGGAAGCCTATTGTGCACTTTTCTCACCTTCCAATATTTTATGGACTGCACAATTCAATATGGCAACTTTCAGGATGAATCAAACCACTGTATTTTTCATTCATCAATATATTTTGTGCGTAAAGGGCTCCAGACCATGACTTATAAATACTTTCCTAACCCTAAATTTTCTACAAGATATTCGTTTTTTTTAAATCAACCATTTGTTGTGGAATCGGAGACAAATATGCATATATTTAGATGTCTGTCTTTTATCTATCCCTAGTATTCTGAACCCATTCTCTCTATATATTATATTGTCAGTCAAGAATTCAAATTAAAGGTACACCGCATTTAAATGGATGGCTTTAGATAAATGTACTGCGAACTCCATGAGGAAATCTGTTGGCCAGCAAGTGGGAGGGTTTTCAGCAGTTTAATTAAATCTATTCAGTGCACATCATATGCCTCTCCCAAAGAGCTCGTTGCGCACCTGCATAAGGTAAGTCTGAATACCACATACTGAGACGTGCTGAAATCAAAATGTGTAGGAAAGGCATACATTTCCGAAGTCTGAATCGGGCCCCTCGTGAATAAAACCTTGGTCTGGTCACGTGCTGAGAAAAACCTCATGGCCCTAGTTATGTAGATGGTGCTATGAGATTCTTGTCTTTTCTTCACGTCATGTTTTGTCCGTTCAGGTATCAGAGTCCTGGATGGGCCGCTCACAGACAGTATGGAGGCGGTGGCTTTCAATAAGCACTACCAGATCAACGACGTCTACAGCTGCAGGTACAACAGTGTACAGCTCAGCCTCACAGGACTCTGAACATGCTTGGTTTGCTTATAATCTCAGCGTAAAGCAAACTACTAAGCGTAATATACAGCCAACCACCGCTCTAAGCATAGTTATGAAGATATGCCCTTCTCGCTCTAGGTTCCTCCCCCCTGCTTCTCTTCAGCGGCTGTAGGAAAAATGTGTCTGACTCAACAATTCTCTCCTCTTCCCTTTCCTCATCCTCAGTTGGGGTCCTGATGATGATGGCCGCACTGTTGATGGACCACACCCCTTGGGCAAGGTTGGTTTGAATACAACACACGTTAATACACACAACCCATTTCTAACACATATTGCCAGTCCTGGTCTCTTTATAGAAATGCATTATGAGAATGCATTTTTGCGCCACTCTTCTGTACCAGCAGAGAGCAGTATACTGTTGCACTCTACAGGGCACAGTTTGTGAGTGTCTTATGAGACCAAAAAAAGAGAGAGAACGTCTCTCACACGTACACACACACACATTCTGAATTGAGACAGAGTGTCTGGCTTTTTCTGGTCATGTTCGTGGCCTAGGTGTTCCTCACTCTCTGAATGGCTTTGGCAGGCACTGTGGAAGTGAATCAGAACTACCAAAACCCCTCAGCCAGTTCTCATTGTCTAATATAAATTCATGCTAGCTGCGGCATCCAGCTTTTCACAAACCTAAGAATGGAGGTATACACACATAGTGATCATATAGTTCTAGGATTATAGTGACATACACCGAGTATACCAAATATTAGAAACACCTTCCTATTATTGAGTTGCACCCCCCTTTTGCCATCAGAACAGCCTCGTTGGGGCATGGACTCTACAAGGTGTCGAAAGCATTCCACAGGGACGCTGGCCCATGTTGACTCCAATGCTTCACACAGTTGTGTCAAGTTGGCTGGATGTCCTTTGTTTGTTGGAAAGAGGGGTACTTTTTACCCCTCTTTCTCCCCAATTTCGTGATATCCAATTGGTAGTTAGTCTTGTCCCATTGCTGCTATTCTCGTACGGATAGGCGAAGATCATGAGCCACGCATCCTCCGAAACACGTTCCTGCCAAGCCGCACTGCTTCTTGACACACTGCTCGCCTAACCCGGAAGCCAGCCTCACCAATTTGTCAGAGGAAACACTGTCTAACTGGCGACCGTGTCAACATGCATGTGCCTGGCCCGCCACAGGAGTCGCTAGAGCACGATGAGACAAGGGCATCCCTGCCGGCCAAACCCTCCAACCCAGACAACGCTGGGCCAATTGTGTGCCACCTCATGGGTCTCGCGGTCACGGTCAGCTGTGACACAGCCCGGGATCACACCCGGGTCTGTAGTGACACCTCTAGCACTGCGATGCAGTGCCTTAGACCGCTGCGCCACTCAGAAGGCCCGGGGGACCATTTATGATACACACAGGAAACTGTTGAGCGTGAAAACCCCCAGCAGCGTTGCAAATCTTGACATACACTAGTGCACCTGGCACCTACTACTGTACCCCGTTCAAAAGCACATTAATATTTTGTCTTACCCATTCACGCCCTGAATGGCACACATGCACGATCAATAACTCAAGGCATAAAAGGTCTCCTCCCCTTCATCTACACTGATTTGAAGTGGATTTAACAAGTGACAGCAGTAAGGGATCATAGCTTTCACCTGGTCAGTCTATATAATGGAAAGAGCATGTGTTTTGTATACTCAATATTGAATATTCAGGTATGACTAGGGCTGAGAATGCTGCTCACCAATGAGGACCCTTGTTAACCATTTTAAAATGTTACTATATACTCTGGTTGGCTGTATAAGTCTACAAGAAGTTACTAGGCGTGACTGAAGTGAATGTTTCCTTGTTTTGCCTGTAGGCGGCGCTGCAGCACGGCGTGATTGCTGGCAGAAGGGGCTTCGGCAGTATCTTTGTCGTCGCCAGTGGCAACGGAGGCCAGAACGAGGACAACTGCAACTACGATGGCTATGCTAACTCAATCTACACTGTTACCATTGGTAAGTGAATAGGAGCAATGTTGTCTGTCTCTGTGTGTGTGTGTGTGGTGGTGAGTGTTTTCTAATTGTGTGTGTGTGTGTCTCTTGTAGGAGCAGTAAATGAGGAAGGGAAGATGCCCTTCTATGCTGAGGAGTGTGCCTCCATGTTGGCTGTCACCTTCAGCAGTGGGGGCAGAACGCTACGCAGTATTGTGAGTCTGTACTAGTAGCAAACACACACACCATTTAGGGCGTTATCACACAGTTCTGAGTTATAGTTTGAATCAGAGTTCCATTATATGTTGTATTTTTTTCCTTTTGATCCGTTTGGTTTTACATCGCCAAATGTCAAGACGCATAACCTGTGTGTCCCAAACTTCATATTACTTTCGCTTTGGTCTTCCAGCAACATGCGGGACTAAACAGCGCAATAGTCACTATATTCCATAGCCTATATCCACGGGTATAGCCCCCTCCCCTCTCCCCTAATCCGCATCAGATGCAATCATAAATGTGCTGCTATTCACAGAATGTTTCAGAGGTGCCAAGTTGAGGTACTGCATGCATTTCATCAAATGCTCTCAGTCAAACAGCTAATAATACTGCACACCTCTGGTTCTTTTCCTGTGTTTGGTCCGGACTGGATTCTCACCTGCAGTGAGTGCACCACGGTACCAATGGAATCCCCCTTCCAAAGACTAGTTGTGCCTTGCCCCTTAAGACATAGATTGATGTGAAAGTTAGACAGTGGGATATTGACAGATGACACTGTACTGTGCCATCAGACATCTTTGAATGAAGCAGAGAGGACACATTGATGGCTAGTGAGCTAAAGGAAAACCATCCAAAAACAGTATTTTGGGTGCTTAGACCATTGTTGATATAGTCCCAGAACGCTTTGCATGTCAGCAATCAAGTTTTCAAGATGCATAACTTTCAAAGTACAGAAATGCCGTCGGTATGCTGCATTTTGCATCATGTGATGCTGCGTTTTGAGCGAGGGGAAAGGAGAGGGTTTTTAGGAAGCTAGAGAGGAGATCTGTAAGGCAAAACTCTGTTTGCTGCTGTTTGTTGCCATCTCCTGGGTAACATGGTTTGGCCGGGTGATGTAAGCCCCGGGTTAAAACCATCAAACTCTCAACTGGCATCAGTGACTTCCTGAGAAGCCAAATCCACCACTTAACACCAGGCCAAGTGGTTTTAGGGCTAGGCTCTAGCTCTTCGACCCTGTCGCACGGGTGCTCTGCACATACTGTGTGTATCCTACACGGCACCCTCTTCCCTATATAGTACACTGCTTTTGACCAGTAGTGCGCTATATACGCAACAGGGTGACATTTGGGATACAGACACTGTATCCACCCACCAGCCCAACTGTCTCTAGCTGCCATGTGCTATTCTGCAGTGCCACCACCGCTATGCACCATTCCCTCATCACATTCACAACACATGGGATACCATTTGATGTTGAGCAGTGCTGCAGTCTCTGAGCTCGCTTTTCCATTCTGTGCTGTCAAGGCTTTGCTTTAAATAAGAGAAGGCATTCTAGTTGACCATATGTCTGTGGATTCTTCCTCCGTCCCTTTCCCTCCACAGCAGAGAGGCCGCATGTCGTGTTCCCGTCAGACTCTCTCCTCTGGGTGTCCGACCAGGCCAGTCGTTACCTATGATCAAACACCCCTAGCTGTCTGTCTGTGTCCCCAACGCTCCAGAGAGGTCCCTTACTCCTCTGGGTGTCCGACCAGGCCAGTCGTTACCTATGATCAAACACCCCTAGCTGTCTGTCTGTGTCCCCAACGCTCCAGAGAGGTCCCTTACTCCTCTGGGTGTCCGACCAGGCCAGTCGTTACCTATGATCAAACACCCCTAGCTGTCTGTCTGTGTCCCCAACGCTCCAGAGAGGTCCCTTACTCCTCTGGGTGTCCGACCAGGCCAGCCGTTACCTATGATCAAACACCCCTAGCTGTCTGTCTGTGTCACCAACGCTCCAGAGAGGTCCCTTACTCCTCTGGAAGACGGGCTGTTTAGACGGCACTGTTAGGATCTGTACTGCGATTCTGCATCCCAAGTGGCTCCCGATTTGTTTTCCTTTTTTATAGTACATTATATATTTTATATTAATTTGACAGAGAGTCGATGCTGAGACCAAGGTCTCGTTTTCCAGATGAGGCCTGTATAGCACCACCATGCACAATACAATAAACACATTACCGTACACGAAAAGCCAAACACAATCATAAGAAACAGACACAATCTTCAGTGAAAAGGTCCCCTAACAATCTGAAATGCCCTAGAGGCACACATTCCTCCATTTTGAAAGTGTATTGTAGATCGTTCCACCTGTAAGGTGCTAAACTACTCAGTAGAGATGGAAGGGATGTCCAGAGTTGGCCATCCCTGAGCCCGGGTCCGGTAGCTCGTACGTCTGTAGGTTAACAATGAGACAAGGTATGGCGGAAGTTTATGCAAGAGGGCTTTATAGACGAGAAGAGAGCAATGCATCGATCTTCAGAGGGCCAGGTTACTTTCTGATACAAAATGAAATTATGTGTACTGAACCTATTGCCCATAATAAAGTGCACAGTGCTATAATAAACTACATCCAATGGCTTCAATACAGTGGCAGCTGCATTCATATAAATGTGTATGCAGGTCATTTGAATGCTGCGCACCTCACTACATACCATTGTCATGCATATTATGCTCATAAGCTAGTACATATGCAAAAATACACCCTATACTCTAACCCAAAAGTACACACATCACAGTTCTCATATGTTATTCTCTCTTTGTTTATGTCAGATATTGAGCCCATGACTGTCTGGGGTTTTTCCCGCTCAAGTCCAATAGGGAATAGGCTCTCGTTTGGGACTCAACCATAGTAATTTCTCTCCATTTGGAAGGCTATGGGATCTATACTAGTATGCAGGTCTGAAATGCTTGATCATTCAGTAAGCTGAAACGGTGTCTATAGAGCCGGTAGAAATGCATGTGAAGCGAGAAAATGGCATCTTTATCAGTTACCCCCTTCTCCCATAGCAGAGATGTTTATCAGTTACCCCCTTCTCCCATAGCAGAGATGTTTATCAGTTACCCCCTTCTCCCATAGCAGAGATGTTTATCAGTTACCCCCTTCTCCCATAGCAGAGATGTTTATCAGTGACTCCCATCAGCAGTCTTTTTCTCCCTGCTGTCTCCCTGGCCCTGTATTCCTGTCAATCTTTCTCCCTCCTTCACCACTTCCTGTCTGTCTGTTTTAGCCCTTCTCTCTCCTTGTCCTCCACCTTAAGATCCTCCATCTCCAACTCTCTCCATGTTTTATTTTCCTCCCTAGTCATCGCATAGCTCCTTACCACTGGCTGTTTGTAATAGTGTGAGAGTGTTTTGTCTGCATACATGTTTATGACTATTCTGTGTGTGTGTGTGTGTGTGTACTGTGTAGGTGACGTCAGACTGGTCACTGCAGCAGGGCACGGGCTGTACTAACGGGCACACGGGCACCTCGGCGGCGGCACCCCTGGCGGCTGGCATGGTGGCTCTGATGCTGCAGGTCCGGCCCTGTCTCACCTGGAGAGACGTGCAGCACATCATCACCTACACAGCCACACAGGTACAATGTACATGACAACAGAGTGATGTCACCACCTACACAGACCCACAGGTACAATATACATGACAACAGAGTGACATCATCACCTACACAGCCACACAGGTACAATCTACATGACAACAGAGTGACGTCACCACCTACACAGCCACACGGGTACAATCTACATGACAACAGTGACATCACCCCCTACACAGACACACAGGTACAATATACATGACAACAGAGTGACGTCACCACCTACACAGGTACATCTACATGACAACAGAGTGACGTCACCACCTACATGCACACTTCACAGTCATGTAGATATACAGTGAGCTCTAAAAGTATTGGGACATTGACATACTAACCTCTCCCCGTTACAATAACAGTGGAGGTTAGCATTTTTGGGGGCTATGATATATTGTCCCAATACATTTGGTCCCCTAAAATGGTAGGATTATGTCCAAACAGTGCTCTGGTTTATAAACGGTTCACCTGATATGGATGAAAATGCCCTCCAATGAAAGCTGACAGTCTGGTATCATTTCAAATCCAGAGTGCTGGAGTACAGAGCCAAAAGAACAAAACAGTCACTGACCCAATTTTGGACCTCACTGTATGACCGCCCCCCTTTATGTACTGTAGAATTAATCACTGCTACACAAGCACATACAGTTCCTAATTGTGTGTGTGTGTGTGTGTGTGTCTGTAGTATGATGTGCAAGGGGATTGGAAAATCAATGGAGCGGGCTTCCACCACAGTCACCAGCACGGCTTCGGCCTGCTCAACGCCTGGCGGCTGGTCAACGCTGCCAAGGTACCTCTCCACCTCACCCACTCCCTTCCTAATGTCTCAGCAGCACACTAATGTCAAGCTTTACCAACTACACTACTGAGACCGTTAGGAGTGGTAGGGATTTTCTTTCAGCTAATTCAATATTCTACTCATTTAAAATAGACTGAGGGTATACATGTGAAGGTTTTTTGTTTTGTGCGTGTGTATTAATCAGGTGTGGGAGATGGTGCCGTTCCTAGTGTCCTATCAGAGCCCAGTGCTGAAGGAGGTGGAGCTTATCCCAGCCTATCCGGATCAACTCAACCTAACCTGGAACGGTTGGTAGCGTTTGTGTGTGTGAGAATGAGCAAGCAAGCGAGTCTGAATATTTGCTGTTTCTCTTCTCTCTGCCAGTGCTCTCCAGAGAGACCCTCCCAACAGGCAATCAGCAGTCTGCCCTTATTAGGCAATGTTCTTCAGAGTCTCTCTGTCACTGGGTACACTGACTGAACTATGGAGGAGAGAACACATCCCTACGTTCCCTCTCTCTCCCTCTCTGACACACACACAGTGTCACAGCAGAGATGTCTGTATTCCTCCTCCCTCCCTCTCTCTTCTTCCCTCCTAGTCCAGCGTATGCAGCCTGTGTGTTGCCTGTTCTGTGGTCAGAAGCAGAGCCAGAAGCACTGTGTTTCCCTGCTGCAGCACAGCCGTGTGTGTGTGTGTGTGTCCAGTCTCACGTGACTAGGGTTCCTAAGGACAAAGCAGAGGAGGAATTGTTGTCAAAGGCTAAATGTTTTAGTCCAAGTGAGACATGCGTTTTGAATGAATGAAATTCGAGATATAAATCGACGTTGTATTTATACATGGAAATTATATTTCCGTTCATTAAAAAGTAAGCTAGTTTTGGTTATTCCCAACAATACATGAGACAGGTTGTTATGTTAAACTACTCTATCGCTAGGCTATTTGTTGTCCTTGTTGCTATGTGTTTTGGCCGGTCCATTAGCTTAAGGTCCAGTAGTTAGTGTGATCACAATTTCCTTCCCATGTGAAAAGGGAAGACGAAAGTGTTCAGTCACAAACGTTGGATTCCCAAAAGATAGGCGCGTGTTGTTGTTGAAAAGAAAAGCTGCTGTTAAAAACGTCTTAAGATGTTTGTCAGGAGAGGAATGCATGGGGTGCATGCCAGGGCAGCGTTGATTAAAACCTCTGCCATTCAAACTGCATCCCAAATTGCACTCTGTTCTTTTAGTGCAAGAAGTCTGACCCGGGCTCATAAGGCTCTGATCAAAAGTCATGCAAATATCTAGGGAAAAGGGTACCACTTGGGATGTAGCTACAATCTCTGGCTAATTAATCTTCCCATGTGTGTGTGTGTGTGTGTGTCGGAGAAGGAGAGAACAGTAGAAGCGAAGCATAGCCATTGTGTTGATTTAGCTTCATTGAGTTGATTATGCAGACCTCCATATTGGTGAAAAAGATTCTATCATTTCAGAGCATTTAATATGAAACGTGTATGAAAAGGCAGTAACGCACTCTTAAGACACACCAGTCGTGATTATGTGGATGAGGAGTGAGATTCTCATTAAAAGTCAGTCTGTGTGGGAGGGTCTCTGAGGAACTCTTACCAGTCCTGTATGTTTGGAAGATGATTGGATTCCAGGAAGTGTCCATACTTTCCCCCCTCCCTCCATCCATCCTGCTCTACCCCTATACACTCTGCCCCTCTCTCTGCACCCCTTCACCACCAGTCTCTCTTCCTCCACACCTTTGTATATCCCTCCCTCTAGCTCTCCTTTCTTGGCCTGGGGAAGTGTTTTTCCCTAGATGGTAATGGAGCATTAAGGCCCATTAGCAAACAGGGGGTGAGGAAATGCCAGTGAATTACAGTACGCTGCTGCTGCTAGGTCAGGAATCCAGAGTGAAACGGAGGCTCCGCTGTGAGGGACTTACAAGTCTGTCTGCTCCTTGCATGTTCTACGACTGAGACATATTGTATTCCTCTGGGGGGAATTGGCTGTATAATATCGACAACAGAGCCATTGCACAGTGGATGGTACAGTAACAATGTTAAAGGCTTCTGGGGAAGATTTGGGTGTAAAAGGAGACCGCTCAGACCGCAGTCAAGTTACGAAAATGTATTTGAATGTCCCAACAGGCACCTGATACAATTGCTAAAACAATATATAGTCAATTCTGAATGAAGAAGAAATGCATCATTACAGACACTGGGTAATATGAGACTGATGACACTTTCAACAACTTTCAATTAAACATGAGGACAGTGATACATGATCTTGAACAGTGGCGAAAATTGCAGGTGTCTGGGACAGACGCATATACAAAGATCTTATGGGGAAATGGTTTCACACTAAATGGAATGGCCTTAGATGGCCTTTAATTCAGATTGGACCTATGGGCAACCAGAGTAAAGGTCAATCACGTGTGGCCACAGCCGACCCTTCACTGTTTATATGTAGTTTTCATTGGCTCCTCTGCTCTTCCCCTCACTCTGCCGTTCCTATCGAAAGACATATAGTCATTCATTAGGATCTCTGTGCTCCTCTCACCCCAGTCACTGCAGCTGACCTCAGGCAGTCCGGGATGCAAACCTTGGAGCACGTGTCTGTCACCTTGACAATGGTCCATTCTCGCCGTGGCAACGTGGAGATTGTACTACTCTGCCCCAGTGGCATGACCTCACTCATCGGGGCGCGCCGTACTCTGGACATGTGAGTTAGCGCACGCACACAAATCAAATGAAAAGCTTATTAGTCGCGTACATAGATTTGTATAATGTTATGGCGGGTGCAGCGAAATGCTTGTTTCTAGTTCCAACAGTGCAGTAATAACTAGGAATGCACAATATATCGGTGAACATATCGGAATTGGCCGATATTAGCTAAAAATACGCCGATGTGAAAGACCGATGTCAAAGCTGATGTGCATACCAATATAACGTAGGTACATGACGTCATGATGCCACGAAACACTTATTTTTTTCATTTTACCTTTATTTAACCAGGCAAGTCAGTTAAGAACAAATTCTTATTTTCAATGACGGCCTAGGAACAGTGGGTTAACTGCCTGTTCAGGGGCAGAACGACAGATTTGTACCTTGTCAGCTCGAGGGTTTGAACTTGCAACCTTCCGGTCACTAGTCCAACGCTCTAACCACTAGGCTACCCTAGCGCTACATTTACATTTACATTTAAGTCATTTAGCAGACGCTCTTATCCAGAGCGACTTACAGAATGCTACATGTGCTACAGCATTCTTAACCTAGCCCACAATGTCTGCTGTGTGGATGGAGCAGTCAACAAGTCGAGCAGTCATTTGAAAGGGTAAGACATTTTCAGCGAGACAACTCAAAAGGCAAAATCCATTAAAGTCAAGATAATGGAATTCATTGCTCTTGACAATCAACCGTTTTCTGTCATGGGTGATGTTGGCTTTCGCCGACTGGTCGATCACCAGTACACACTACTTAGTACTCTATTTTTCAGATGTTTCCCTACTGGAGTTAAACGGTAATAGTGTCACTGCTAAAAAAAAAAAATGTTTAAATGCTATTAGCTTTACGACTGTGATTTGGACCAGCGATATCAACCCCATGAGTCTGACAGCACAGTGGGTCGGCAAGGATTTTGCACTGAGGAAGTCGTATTGCATGTTCATGAATGTGCTGGTTGTCATGTCGCTCCTGCCATTTCAATGGCATTTGAGAACATGTTTGAAACATGAACACACTAGCTAGTTCCATTTGAACAACTGACTGGAGTGTGTGTGTGTGTGTGTGTGTGTGTGTGTAACCTTTTTATTTATTTAACTAAGCAAGTCAGTTAAGAACAAATTCTTATATACAATGACGGGCAAACCCGGACGACGCTGGGCCAATTGTGCGCAGCCCTATGGGACTCCCAATCATGGCCAGATGTGATACAGCCTGGATTTGAACCAGGGACTGTAGTGACACCTCTTGCACTGAAATGCAGTGCCTTAGACAGCTGTGTCCGTGTGTGTGTGTGTTAACTATTTAACTGCTCTAGAATGCTTTAAAGGCCGCCAAAATTTTAAATATAAGTTATTAGCAAGGAAAATATCGGTATAGGCCAAAAATGTAATATCAGTGCATCACTAGTAATAACAGTGCACACACAGACAATATATATTCAAAAGTATATGTGAGCACACCTTCAAAGTAGTAGATTATACTATTTCAGCCACACCCGTTGCTGACAGGTGTATTCAATCGAGCACACAGCCATGCAATCTCCATAGACAAACATTGGCAGTAGAATGGCCTTACCGAAGAGCTCAGTGACTTTCAACGTGGCACCGTCATAGGATGCCACCTTTCCAACAAATATCTGCCTTGCTAGAGCTGCCCCGGTCAACTGTAAGTGCTCCTATTGGGAAGTTGAAACGTCTAGGAGCAACAACAGGTTGACCGCGAAGTGGTAGACCATACAAGCTCAGAATGGGACTGCCGAATACTGAAGCGCGTAGCTCATAAAAACAACTGTCCTTGGTTGCAATACTGACTACTGAGTTCCAACCTGCCTCTGGAAGCAACGTCAGCACAATAATTGTTAGTTGGGAGCATCATGAAATGGGTTTCCATGGCCGAGCAGCCGCACACAATCCTAAGAACACCATGCACAATGCCTTGCGTTGACTGGAGTGGTGTAAAGCTCACCGCCATTGGACTCTGGAGCAGTGGAAACACTTTCTCTGGAGTGATGAATCACGCTTCACCATCTGGCAGTCTGATGGACGTTGGGGGTAGGCGGATCTGGGGTTGGCGGATGCCAGGAGAACACTACCTGCCCAAATGCATATTGCTAACGGTAAAGTTTGGTGGATGGGGAATAATGGGCTGGGTCTGTTTTTCATGATTTGGCTAGGCCCCTTAGTTCCAGTGAAGGGAAATCTTAACGCTACTGCATACAATGACATTCTAGATGATTCTGTGCTTCCAACTTTGTGGCAACCGTTTGGGGAAGGCTCTTTCATGTTTCAGCATGACAATGCCAATGTGCACAAAGTGAGGTCCATACAGAAATGGTTTGTCGAGATCGATGTGGAAGAACTTGACTGGCCTGCACAGAGCTCTGACCTCAACCTCATCGAACACCTTTGGGATGAATTGTAACACTGTTTGCGAGCCAGGCCTAATAGACCAACATCAGTGCCCGACATCACTAATGCTCTTGTGGCTGAATGGAAGCAAGTCCCCGCAGCGATGTCCCTTCCAACATCTAGTAGAAAGCCTTCCCAGAAAAGTAGAGGCTGTTATAGCAGCAAAGGGGGAACTAGCTCCATATTAATGGCCATGAATTTGAAATGAGATGTTCAACGAGAAGTGTCCACATACTTTTGGTCATGTAGTGCATGTACACACTGATTTTAGTTTGACATTCTATTTACTTACTTGAAAAAAATTGCACAAAATATGACATCCTTGCCTCTGTCCTTTTGTGTGTTACTCCAGGGATACCTCTGGTTACTCAGACTGGACGTTCTCCACTGTGCGCTGCTGGGGGGAGAGAGCCGAGGGCCAGTACAGGCTGCAAGTCTCTGACCACAGTAAGGACCAGTCATTGTCTCTCTGTCATTCACCTGTCTGCCACTGACTACTACATGACCCTGGCTACAGTATGAGCTCTCTGTTGCTCAGTCATCATCTCCCCCCACTCTCTGTCTTTGTCCCTTTCTTTGTTTTTTAGAAGACCCTGGGTTGACCCTGGGCTCTCTGAAGCGCTGGAAGCTCACTCTGTACGGCTCCTCTCTGTCCTTCGAAGAGGTCAAGGAGAGACAGAGGTCAGGAGACACATCACTGTTAAAACAGCAGCCTGCATTGATATAAATAGAAAATATGTCTAATTATATTTGTTATGCGTTTTTGGATGCTCTATTTTTAAAGGGAAGGGATGTTTAGTCATTGGTGCTCCCTTAGTGGATGTGAGCATTGATTTGGTTGTGTGTTTTGATTGACAGTGTAGTGGAGGAGGCTATGGGGGGGCAGTATCTGGACAGCAGTTTCTCCCTGCCCTGTCCTGCAGGCATGGACATCCCCTCTGAGACGGTCAGCCCGTTCACCTCCAATAGCCTCAAGGTATGTTACACACACTCACACAAAATAAATATGCCTAATTTTGTAATTTCCTCCCCTCACCCATCACCATCTCTCTGTGTAGTCTCTGCTACTGCTGGGCTGCTTTGCTCTCTTCTGGTCCTTGTACTACACCCTGGAGGTGACCCTAGCCAACCTGGACTTTAGAGGACTGTGTCGGCGGGGCAGGGGGTCACGGGGCTCCCGCGGGGGCTGGGGGAGAGGCACTGGAACTCTGGGGGACAGCTCTGAGCTGGAGATGCAGAGTGCGTTGGACTCAGAGTACAAGGTGCCCTTCATCACTGGAGACACTGCCACATAACACTGGAGAAAACCTCTGTCCTTTCTCCTTACGACATCCCACCCACTGCTCAACAGTCTGGGCCTGGCACCAGTGGGGCCAACTGAACTGAACTGGAGACTGAACTCCAACTATGGGCTGGAACTGTGTGCTCACTGGCCAAATCATTGCTCCCCAAGCCTGTGGCCTTTTATCAGTGTTGCAGTGCCCCATGTGTGTGTGAAAGTGTACTGCGGTGGAGCAACCTAAACCCCCTGTATCTCTCAGGATCCTCCGGTCTCACCTAGCAGTGCTATAGAGGTGGTAGTTTGACTTGGTCTTTGGGTTGGAGTATATATCACTAGTTTGGTTCAGTCCCATACCTGGGTCTTTTAGTGTGGGACTAGGTGTGACGGACAACCAGACAGAGCATTACTCCCGGGGCCGTTTCCTGGACAACCCGACAGAGCATCACTCCCGGGGCCGTTTCCTGGACAACCAGACAGAGCATCACTCCTGGGGCGGTTTCCTGGACAACCAGACAGAGCATCACTCCCGGGGCCGTTTCCTGGACAACCAGACAGAGCATCACTCCCGGGGCCGTTTCCTGGACAACCAGACAGAGCATCACTCCCAGGATGGTTTCCTGGACAAAGATTAAGGCTAATCTTGGTCAGGATTAGGTTTAGTCTGGGTTTATGGCAAACTTCTAAAGTTTATTAGGTGTGTACCATGGGAAGGCATTACAATGCTGTGTGTGTGTGAATGTGTTTTAAAATGTAAATGGTGTTTGGTTCTGAGGATGTGTGTGAGTGCTCTTGACTATGGTTACTTTAAGTTATTTTTTAAAATTAAAGGTGTTACTCATAGGATTTTATAAAAATGTTACATTGTAATTTCAGAAAATGTCCATAATACACTGTGTACATAACAAACACCTTCCTATTATTGAGTTGCACCCTCCCTTTTGCCCTCAGAACAGCCTAATTTTGTCGGGGCATGGACTCTACAAGGTGTCAAGCATTCCACAGGGATGATGGCACATGTTGATGCCAATTACTCCCACAATTGTCAAGTTGACTGGATGTCCTTTGGGTTGTAGAACAAGTTGCTTTCGGTTTTGATCCACCAGCTTCAAACAGCTGTAAAATAATATTTTTTGCAACGATTGAGATGGTACAATGGTTCAACACTATTCAATGCTTGTTTTTGCACATAAATTGAGCGAACAGTGTAGAATTTGAGCAGCTAGGAAATAAGCAATTTCCACTAGATAAGTCAGAACAGCTTTCCTATTTTAAGATGCCGTTCTGGTGGGAGAATACAGGTAAGAGAATACTGTGAAACACTATTAGCGACAGATATTTTATGGTCATTTTCTGAAATTACCATACAAAAAAATAAATCCTATGTGTAGAAATTTTAAAGCTACAATATGTAACTATTTGGGCGACCTGACCAAATTCACATAGAAATGTGAGATATTTAATTCCTATTGAAAGCAGTATAAGAAGCAGTAGATCTGTGCTTCCCATTCTGAAGTTTTGTTTTTGCTTCTTTTGGACACCAACTTCAAACAGCTGAATATACAATATTTTTGGTTATGGAAAATATTTCACAATGACTTAGATGGTACAATGATTCTCTACACAATGACGGTTTTGTCACAAACTGAAATTAGGGGAACTATTCTAATTTTAGCAAGCAGGGAATGGTGGAGCGATTTCTGCATAGTGCACCTTTTTAACTTAATTATTTTGTAAACAGACCTCTCGTTTGGGCGTGGTGGTTTTGGAATGTTATTTTGTGCAGACTATATACATTTTTCTGGTACTTGATTTGGGGGTTGAATGTGTTTTTATATCAACTGTAATATGTTACAATCAACAATATTTCAGAGTTTTTGATTTTTTTAATGAACTGAAACAAATGTGTTTACTGGACTAAACTGGAAGCCTGTTCCGCTGATCAAGTCACAGCTTGACTGAGTAAAATTAATTGGAGTTTCAGGCTGGATCATTTCCCTTCCAATCATACTAGAGGAATTTAGGATGAAGTTTGCTATCGCCGGCGTATTTTGGACCTTTTTTAAACATTGTCTGACCTACAACAGCTGGGTTGTTGCATTAGTCTGTGTGATTAACGGGGGTTGAGGTAGAGTGGTGTTTGAGACGAGGGCGGATCCCGAAAAATTGTTATTCTCACAAGAAAACGTGAGCGACAATCTATTATGACCATCTACTAAAAGCTGACCCTAGTCGTTAGAAGGCAAGAGGTTCTTCCACATGGATCATTGGAAATCCCAGGACAGTCTTATACTGTAATAAGCTCATAGTTTGTCACAAACTCTAAACTTGTCACTGACTAATTGGATATTCATTTCCCACTGAGCAAACAATTTCTGTACTTACAGCATTCTTATAAATTAATTTATGTATTTTTTTGCTTAACGATCCTTATGTGCATTGACATTTGTCAATAAAACTCATGGATGCAAGTATTTATGTCATTGTTTTTTCCACTTGAAGCCCTGGTTGTCCTGAAAAGACACTGGTAAAACACTTCAATGTGAGGCTAAATATGAGGGCAGAGCAAGCAGTGAAATTCAGTTTTCACTGTGGGAGGCCTAGGACAAATGGAGTCAATAAGACTATGTACAAAAATATGGGTCTGTTAGGTCATAGCAGCTGTCTGGGAACGGTACATACAGTATTGCACTGTTAACATCCATGACACAATGAAGACAAACTTCAACCTAATATCCTTCCTTTTTATTTGGTATTTTTCAAATGATCTCTCAAGCAATCTCTCAATGTTTCTACATTTGGATAGAATGTCCTTGTTCTAAGAAGACATAGCTTAGTTGCTTCAGTGCCTTCTCTATGATTTCAAATATCAGTCTCGTGTAAACATAAGAATTGCATTTGAGGATGAGTGATTGACAGCTGTATATGCATGTTGTCCCTTTCACCTTAAGCCTCACCTTTCACATATGGCATTTGTAGTGTAGATTTGGGTTGTAAGATTGGGCTGGTCAAGGTTGGTCATAGTGGTGTGTGTGATACTAGTGAGACTGTTCCTACTACACTGGAATAAGGTTGAGTTGAGGCATTAAGACAATCTGTTGGGCCTGTTGTAGCTGCAGTGAGAGGGCGAAGGAGGGCAGTGCAGGGTGTGGTGGAGAAGGGAGGGGAAAGTACAAGGGTCAGTGGTTTGGTTGTTATTATTGGATCTGTCGGGTGGCCCCGTACGACATGCCAGTTTGGCTGGCCCCTTTGTTAGAGCCCATCTGCAGGCCAATCACACCCTTCCCCGCCTTCAGCTGGTCGTCTGTGAACTCCCTCCGGTTCTCCTGGGCTTTCCTGCAAGGGCACATGGACGATGAACTCAAACACACACACTGGCACAGCACAATACACACTCCAGCTTTAAAACAGCCACAGCACTGGCTGAATACACGAGCAATGCAACATCAGCATTCTTCTAACTCACTTGAAGAACCAGTTGGGGTCGCCGTGGTAGTTGCCGTCATCCTTGGTGACAGCCACACTGCCAAGGGACATCAGTGTCCTCTGGACTGCAGCTAAATCCTTCCCTGTCACCACAAAAATCACCACAGGGTTTATAAGTCGCCACACCATAGTGACAGTACATTACACCGTTGTATGTGCCCACCACTACATCTGCTGTTATCTGTGGCATATTTAATGCCCTGTGTTGTCATTGCGATTGTTTGATGATATGCCAGATGGACATGCTTTGCAAACCTTCCCAGAGGTCCACGGTCTGGAACATGTCGGTCTTGATGACACCGAAGCTCTCGGCAGCAGTTAGGAACTGTGAGATCTGCTCCATCTGTTTGAAGGCCATACTTGAGCTGGCGATCTTCTTGATGGGCTTGTTGTCCTTATGCAGGCTGTTAATGAGCTCACTCAGGACCTGGGGAATAATAACATAAAGACAAGAGTAATATACCGTCATATACTCTTGTGGGGTCCCTCAAGGTGCAATACTTGGCCCATTGTTGTTTTAAATTGTATATGATCATCTGATTTCCAAAGTGTTTGTTTCTCCGTTCTCTACACAAATCTTTAGATCGAATACAGATGGTCCAAATAAATGGTTCATATGAATTCTGAATGCTGTTAAGTTAAAATGTATGTTTCAGTCTGAGGGGTCTTAAGCATTAGGTTGGTACTCACACATCCGTCCTTGAGCCAGTCCTGGAAGCCCAGTTTGCCAGCCTCAGGCTTCCCAACTCCAGATCCACACTGGGCCACAATCCACTGCACCAAAAGCTCCTCCACCTCAGCGTCGTACTTCTTGTCAATCTTGTCCTGCACCACACGGCTCATGCCATAAGATGGACCTTTGTTGGCCATGCCTACCTGAGGTCCCTTTCCCACCGAAAGGGAGAGAAGGATTGAGGGAAAGATGGAGTGGAGTAGAACAGATTAAATAGAGGAAATATGGATATTTATTTGAGGAACGGAAGTTGTTATATGATAGGATTCCCCAACTGGTGTTTTCTGACCATTTTTTCGGTTACTTTTTCTGCGTTTTCTGACCATTTTAGTTTATTGTTGAACATAAGACTAAAAAAAAGTGATTTTAATTTTGGAAATTTGTTCCTGATTATTCCCACGAATACAGAGATATAAAGTATGTAATTGTATACAAATGTAAAGCAAGCTTTAAAATGATTGTTTTAGTAAAATCATATAAGTTTGTACTTCTTGTGGTCAATTTGAGGTTTACAGATTATTTGTAATTATGTTCCGGCCCCTGATCATCCATTCAAGAAGATAATCGTCCTGCGCCTGAATCTAGTTGATGATCCCGGTTCTATAATATCTGAGAACATCTTGATCTGGTATTAGACCTGCAAGTATTGCCTGGTTAAGATTACATTGTGACATTGACTATGTATAATGTATGTTGTATGACAGTTTCTATACAAGTAGTGCCTGAGGTTAGCATGTACACCTCAATTTGCATGTCACTTGTGCTATAATCTGCTATCATGACTAATACAAAGGGACTCATTTTTCCATTGGCCCTTGACTGAAACGGAGATTACCTTAGTTGCAAGTCAAGCCATTTCCAACAGCTCTGTGGATATATGCAGATTCGCATGCAGACACACTAAGACATTGGACAAATGGCACATTCACTCACAAATACACACATGTAGATGTCATGCTTTTATAAAGGCGTGTATTTGAGCCGCTCCCTCCCAAAGATGATTGTCTCCGAATGCACACCAGTTCAGCCATTTGCATTAATTACAGAACTAAATATCAGGAGCCAAAGTGCTGTACAATGGGAGCCCTAGAATCAGCAGAATCACTCTTTTTGTGTCTCTGCCTCTCTCAAACACACTAGGCGCCACCAACACCATTGCTTGCAAAACTGTTGCTTTTGGGCCAAGCGCAAAGCCCATATCAATGCACACTTATCACCTTGTTTGCCATCTTGATGTCAGGGTACCACGACTTGTTGTGCCTGGGGGTTGAAGGTCAAATGTTAAATGTTACCACCTGGAGTTTATCTTCATCCTGATTGGAGGTCATGCTCAGTCCTTCCCCAGACTGCTGTTGGATGGGCTAGCCAATGGCAATAGTAAGATCTGGCCACTTCATGGGTCTCAAGGAGCCAGTTGCCTTATCTACACAAGTAGTTCCAAAGGGGTTCTTTGGCTGTTCCCATAGGAGAACCCTTTTTGGTTCCATGTAGAACTCTGTGGAAAGCGTTTCTACATTGAACCCAAAAGGGTTCTCCTATACAGTAGATACAGCCAAAGAACCACTTTAGATTCTAGATAGCAGCTTTTTTTCTAAGTTTGTATTTGCATAGTTTTAGTTGGACCCAACTACTCACACTCCACCACAAGGTCAGCATGGACCCTTCCATACCTAGTATTTGAATGATGACCTGTAGCAAGCTCAAAAGTCCTTACTAGCAGCAACACAAGCAACAAATGGAAAACAATATTCAATCTTCATGCTTATTCTTTCTTGTGTTTCTACAAAAATATTAATTTGAAACTCAGCTCCCATTTTTTTCTCCAAGAGTTCCTGAATCGTTATGTGCCTCCACTTCCTCATTCCCACATTGACTCATCAGTTTAAGTCAGGCAACACTTAAAAGAAAATGTATCGATCAGCTGCCATTAACCTAGTTTTCTGAGCCAGCAGTCATTTGTTGAACATTGGCATTAAGAGCATGTATCTGTGTCACCACATTGTGTTGGATTGGCAGCCATCAACACACAGCCCTTGACTGTCTGGCACTGGGCCCAGTCAAACATTAGTGCTGCTCCATCATGCAAAGAAGTAGACCAAGGCACAGTCCTTCTAGACACTATCTGCCAACAATTCAGTCACACGAATATGAAGCCTTCAGAATACAGAAACATGACAGGAGGTTCTTTAGTGTTTCAAGTTGTTTCATGGAACCTTATTGACAGACTGCTGTAGTTCACAGGTGATCAAATGAACTCTCGACCATAAAGACAAGAAACGTGCCTAATATGCCCCACATCCTCCTCAATCAGACCACAATATGCTCCCAACCTCACCCTAACACACACTCAGTCAAACCCTTGCACAGTGCATAATTATAGAAACATTACAGAGGAATGTGAAGAATGTTGGGCTGCTAGCCATGTCATTACTTTTTCACTCCAGTTGGTCTAGACCTATGCTTCATAAACAAGCATTTTGACCAACAGAAATTAGACTGATGTTCCTCCAATGTGGAAAGCCCCTTTCTTCTCTGTGCTACTGGCAGTACAGGTCACAGCCCCCCACAGAGGTGAAATGGATGGCCTGAGAGGTCAGTTCACATGGGACGGGACCCTGGTTCCATTATGGTGTTTATGTGTGCTTAGGGACCTACTCTACTGTTAGGTTTGGCATTAAGCCCTGTCTCTGACATCTCCAGTCCAGAACAGTATGTCAGGCTGCCCTTTTGGTTGGCGTATGCATGTATGTATGTGTGTGTGTGTGTGTGGGGGGGGGTCTGTATGTGCGTGTGTGTGTAGGGGGGTCTGTATGTATGTGTGTATGCGTGTGTGGGGGGGGGGGGCATGTATGTATGTATGTATGTATGTATGTGTGTGTGTTAATTTCATAGCTATGTTTCTTTTTAGTTTTTTTTTGACCTGATCATAATGAGTTCTACATTTGGTAAGACATGTAGACTGTGTTTGGAGTATTGTCATTCAGTCTCTGAACTACATGTTGCTTCTCAACTACTGGTACTACAGTATGAAAGTGTCCACTTATCCTAATGAAAATGATCCTAATGACATCACCATCCATCTCTCCTTTCATGTTTGTTTTTACTTCTGTGTTTCTGTCTCGCCATGGTAACACAGCTGGCCGTCTCACCATAAAGCAGTTTGAAAGCTGTGGTCTGTAAACTGTGGCTAAAACCATGACGTACTGCCAGCGGCGCTGCAGTGCCACTGAAAGGGAGCTCGAGATAAGACTATCTCCTGCTGCTGGTCAGCTATCCTCTGGGACTTTACTCCTGCTAGGCATACTGTACTGTAGATAACTCTACAGCTACTGAAGCTGCTGCTGTAGTTATCCAGTGTTATCTCGCTGCCTCTCAAACACACACTTCCGCTCACCCACAGAAAACAGGCTGAGAAACGGTATTGATTAATCCCATACGATCAATGAAAGCCACTGTGTTACTTGTGTGCATCTTTGTCTGTGTGCGCGTGTTTTCCTTCTTTGGGAAGTGCATTTGCCGTGGACTTGTGTTGGCTATTGAATTCCTAGCCAAAGCTAACGTATGGCACTCAGTCATTTGCAAGTGAAAACTGAGCTATGCAAGTGTGTCTCCTACAAGAGGAGCTGCTGTGCTGCCTATCCCAGATCTCTTTCTATGACCAAACTGGTCAAACGTTTTATCTGTTGCCTTTACATCTTTGTGACTGATTTGGATGGTTATTCTACAGTAGAAACACGCTAGCTCATATCAGAACTACATATCCCATCCGTCTAGCACCTGGTATCCCATTGAGCAAGACACCATCCCACATAGATCAGTAGTGTTTGTGCGTCTATTCACACTCAGTCACACACAGGATGGAGTATGAGACAAACAGACAGTATGGATGATTAGTGAAACAATGAAAACATGGTTAGAGAAACACAATGCTCTGACAAGGTTACTTTTCTCAAAGACTTAACCGATGACATAGCTGACAGACAGCCAGCCATATGCGTCCTCTAGCTCTGTACACTCAGGATACCGTCACAGGACTGACAGACAGACAGCCATATGCGTCCTCTAGCTCTGTACACTCAGGATACCGTCACAGGACTGACAGACAGACAGCCATGTGCGTCCTCTAGCTCTTGTACACTCAGGATACCGTCACAGGACTGACAGACAGCCAGCCATATGCGTCCTCTAGCTCTGTACACTCAGGATACCGTCACAGGACTGACAGACAGCCAGCCATATGCGTCCTCTAGCTCTGTACACTCAGGATACCGTCACAGGACTGACAGACAGCCAGCCATATGCGTCCTCTAGCTCTGTACACTCAGGATACCGTCACAGGACTGACAGACAGCCAGCCATATGCGTCCTCTAGCTCTGTACACTCAGGATACCGTCACAGGACTGACAGACAGCCAGCCATATGCGTCCTCTAGCTCTGTACACTCAGGATACCGTCACAGGACTGACAGACAGCCAGCCATATGCGTCCTCTAGCTCTGTACACTCAGGATACCGTCACAGGACTGACAGACAGCCAGCCATATGCGTCCTCTAGCTCTGTACACTCAGGATACCGTCACAGGACTGACAGACAGACAGACAACCCTCTCAGCAAGGTGTTCTTCTGTCTGGAACCCAAAAGCAGCAACAGTAAAGAGATATACTCACTGTGTTAAAGTATGAAGCGAAGAGTCTTCTGTACAAGCGCTGGGTCAGGAGGTGTGTGTGTCCTTGTGTGTGACTGAGTGTTTGTATACTTCTAGCTCCAGCAAAGTCCTCCCTCGGAAAAGTGCTGGCTTAAAAGGACCAGACAAGCTGAAATGACTTCACTTCTCGTAAGCCTTGTTTACACCTTGTGCTAACATGTGAGTTTCATGAGCTCATCAATATGATCCAACCACTACCTGATCAAGGTTTGTCACGTCTACACATTGCATTAAAATGTGTCTCCTATCCGTCCACTGTGTCCACATTGTGACTATATTAGTTGGTGGCTCCCTGTATGCAAATTATTTGACAGAAATTATTTCAAAATAATATTATTTTATTTATTTTAAGACTATTACAGAAGCCATGAGTCAATGGTGCTACCTGTCAATGATGGTATAATGATGAGTTAAATGCTTTGACCATTCAGATCTGTTTCCACTTGCTTGATATCCAGACATGATGCATGTCTGACTACCTCCTAAAGTGGTCAGGAAGATCTGATCACTATCAGATCACAATGTGTCTTTTAATCTACACCTATCAAAACATTTGGGCACAATCGGGAATGTGGACAAGAGCAGGACTCGGGGCACATGTTAGCACCATGTATAAACATGGATCTAGCTAAGAATGAGAGAGGGAGAGAGTAAATAGGAAACCACAGCCTTAAAAGGGCATGGGCTTTCTGTCTACTCTCCTTCCATCCCTCCCTCCTTTTGTCTAGTGCTTTCCCTCTCTCCTCCCCTGTCTTTCTAGACTTTTCTCTTTTTTTTTTCTTGTCTGTTAAAAAAGTGCATCCTTATTTGGGAAGGCCTGTTCAGTGCGAGGGGAGCTCTGCCAGGAGGCTCTGGTTTGGTCAGCAGGAATACTCCAAATACTTCACCACACCACTCCATCAGCAGAGAGAGAGAGAGGCACTGCCTGGGAAGAGAGAAAAAGAGAGGATGGAAAGGGAGGCTTGAGCTAGAGTAGGAGGAGGTGATGAATAGAGGTGGTTGTTAAGGGCCCATCAGGATATCAGGCCCATGGATAGTGGCACAGATTGTTTCAACAGACCACATCTGTTCTTTCCCCCCTTCATATTTCCGAAAGTCTGTTATTGATGTCAGAAATTTGATGAGAGAGGAGAGGGGTAACCACAAAGATGGGAGGGTCGTGCGAGAGGAGGAGGAGTAGTAAAGGGAGGAGGAGGAGAGGGAATCTGAGGTTGAGAGAGATAAATGAGTGAAGACGAATCATCTCACCATCAGAGCGAAGCAGACCTTTTATGTCCAGGATGCTCCTCAACTGGCCTGCTGAGTTGTGTTTGGGCAAACGTGTGTGTGTGTGTGTTGAGAGATGGGTGGGGGAAGAGAGGATGTGTGGATGTCATAGTTAGTAACACATTCCCTTCTTATTACCAACACTCCTTCTCTTGCCAGACCCCAGTAGTGTAAACTCACTTTGCCTCACACCCAATGTCAACCGTTGTTTCCTACATTAAGTCAGTTGTTGTCGCTTCTGTCCCACTGTGTCTCCTCCCATCTCACCAAGGTATCACAAGCCCCTTTTAAACCTGGTGCTAACATGCACCCTTTGTCCTTTTCTTGTCTACATTCTGAATGTGCACACATTTTTTGGAGAGGTGTAGAAGATTAAATGATACCTTGTGATCTGATTGTGATCGGATCTTCCTGGCCACTTCTGGAAGTAGATAGGCACGCATTGTGTCTGGAATCTGGAAATCAATCAAGTGGAATATTTCCAGAAAGATCACCAGTCTCAGTAACCAGACTTAGTAAAACACAAAGGCCTTCAGGTATGTAAGTAAGCTTCAGACAAATTTACATTTTCAAATGTATTTATTGATAAACGCTCTTTTTACATCAGCAGTTGTCACAAGGTGCTTATACAGAAACAAAGCTTAACCCCCCATACCCCTGGACAGGGCCCACACCAGGCATTACAATACCCCTGGACAGGGCCCACACCAGGCATTACAATACCCCTGGACAGGGCCCACACCAGGCATTACAATACCCCTGGACAGGGCCCACACCAGGCATTACAATACCCCTGGACAGGGCCCACACCAGGCATTACAATACCCCTGGACAGGGCCCACACCAGGCATTACAATACCCCTAGACACGGCCCACACCAGGCATTACAATAACCCTGGACAGGGCCCACACCAGGCATTACAATACCCCTGGACAGGGCCCACACCAGGCATTACAATACCCCTGGACAGGGCCCACACCAGGCTTTAGAATACCCCTGGACAGGGCAATCCAGGCATTACAATACCCCTGGGCATTACAATACCCCTGGGCAGGGCAATCCAGGCATTACAATACCCCTGGGCATTACAATACCCCTGGGCAGGGCAATCCAAGCATTACAATACCCCTGGACAGGGCAATCCAAGCATTACAATACCCATGGGCATTACAATACCCCTGGACAGGGCAATCCAGGCATTACAATACCCCTGGGCATTACAATACTCCTGGGCATTACAATACCCCTGGACAGGGCAATCCAGGCATTACAATACCCCTGGACAGGGCAATCCAGGCATTACAATACCCCTGGGCAGGGCAATCCAGGCATTACAATACCCCTGGGCAGGGCAATCCAGGCATTACAATACCCCTGGGCATTGCAATACCCCTGGGCAGGGCAATCCAGGCATTACAATACCCCTGGGTAGGGCAATCCATGCATTACAATACCCCTGGGCATTACAATACCCCTGGGCAGGGCAATCCAGGCATTACAATAGCCCTGGGCAGGGCAATCCAGGCATTACAATACCCCTGGGCATTACAATACCCCTAGACAGGGCAATCCAGGCATTACGATACCCCTGGACAGGGCAAACCAGGCATTACGATACCCCTGGACAGGGCAAACCAGGCATTACGATACCCCTGGACAGGGCAAACCAGGCATTACAATACCCCTGGACAGGGCAAACCAGGCAGGATATAACCCCACTCACTTTGCCAAAGTCAGAATGGCCCATATAGACAGAATGGCCCATATGGCAGTAGCCTTCCGTTTGCGTCACGAGGCAGTTTTAATATACAACCCCTGGACAGGATGTTAGTCTGTCGCAGGGCCTTACCCCCAATCCATCTATTTAATGCTGATTGCCAAGCAGGTCCCATTTTTAGAGTCTGGTATGACTCGACCAGGGATCAAACCCCCAATCTTCCTGGGCGGTAACGAACCACAAGTCCAATGATAGTTACATATAAATACTTGGTTATTGCATAGTGAAAAGTACTGTAAAACCTCAAAATGTGTGAGACGCATTACCTCTCCACTCTCTTGCACTCTCTCTATGTGAAGCAGTGCCGCAACGCGTTATATTTTAGCGCGAATGCTGCAGCAGAAACTAAACTCCTTCGTCCCTGTGCGCCCACGTCAAACCGCAACCGCTGACGAGTTTTGATTGACTAAAAGACACACAGCCTTTCTATGCAACCAGAGTGTTCTTACGGTCGTCATCGCCTTCTGAATGGTGAACTTACAGGGGGTGCCTTAGCATATGATACTGTACACTATGGATCTATTGCCATTCAATCGTCATCAATACATTTATTGAAACAAGACGAACCTGTAACAGTATGCATATTATCATGTCAAAGCAGCACCCTCTCATTCCCTTTAAATCCCAGTCCCCTGGAATGATCGCCATGCCTCTGTTAAAACCCTCACGCTCTTAGACTTTAATCTGATGTGTGTATGTGCGTGTGCATGTGTGTGGATGTTCGGCATTTGTGTATGCATACGTGTGCGTAGGGTCATACGTCAGACTGAGTTTATAAGAGTGGAGGAGTTTGCTTACATCCAGCCCCTCGCTGGTTTATAATAAATTAGGATAAGCAGTGAGAGAAGACATGTGTTTACAGGGTTACACAATGCCGCCAGAGGACATGTACAGTATGTCATCCAATATCCCCAATAATCTCTCTAGCTCAACATCTCTCATTGCTTTTTTCCATTTCAGGAAATACAGTATGTGGGGTTTCAATGTGCCCTCTAGTGGGCAAAACGAGTGAACAGAGTGTATTATGTATCTGCGATGGCTACTAGCATTAAAGTGGGGCCTATTCAATCAAAGCTGGTTTCTGGGTTTGTCTGACATTCTTTTATACACTGCATGAATTAGCATTTTGATTATTTTTGGTGAATAAAATAGTGTTATATATGTTTAGGTTTACATTATTTTAGATTCTATCATATACTTATTTTAACCAACTCAGTGGCCTTGTGGTTTGTGTCTGCCCTGAGATTGGAAGGTTGGAGGTTTGATACCCGGTTTGAGTCATACCAAAAACTCTAAAAATGGTACCCGATGCCTTTCTGCTTGGCTCTCAGCATTAAGGAGATGGTTTGTTGGTAAGGCCCAGCGATAGTCTAGTGTTCTATCCAGGGGGTATACTTATACATCAAGCTGCCTCACGCTACAGAATCAAGAGATAGGGTTCTTGCCCTATGGAGCATTCTGACTCAGGCAATGCTTACTTACTTATACCGTATCTGATTTAATAGGGCCCAAGGCGTTTCATCACACTTCGGTTCAAGCATACATTACCTTTAGAAGTCAAGTGCAGTGTTCTTGTTCGACATTGCGCCATTGATTGAATCCGATACGATAATAATTGAAAACAATTTCAACTCTATGATTAGTTTATGTCCTGTTTTGTAGCCTACTTTATCACACATGATTTGTGTATGTAATCGCTTCACATACCTGAGTTTGGTACCAATGAACACTTTAATTATAAATTATCACATTTTCATTTCACTTCATTACAGCACAACGGTTTGATTTGTTTGATCGTAGCTAGCTAGCTACATAGCCGTCTTTGTATCTAAGACAATTGTGTAGTCTGGAGCGATTTTCTAGGTTAGCTAGCCAGCTATTGTCGTTCTTTTAACGTAACGTTACGTAATCAACACTGCTAGCTAGCCAGCTAGCCCCCGAATAGCAGCACTGTAGAAACTATTACACTCGACGGAACGACTTGATTAGTGTAGTGTCAACAACGTAGCCACTGCCAGCTAGCCTACTCCAGCAGTACTGTATCATTTCAATCATTTTAGTCAATAAGATTCTTGCTACGTAAGCTTAACGTTCTGAACATTCGATAAGTGTAGTCCACTTGTCATTCCAATCTCCTTGCATTAGCGTAGCCTCTTCTGTAGCCTGTCAACTATGTGTCTATCTATCCCTGTTCTCTCCTCTCTGCACAGACCATACAAACGCTCCACACCGCGTGGCCGCGGCCACCCTAATCTGGTGGTCCCAGCGCGCACGACCCACGTGGAGTTCCAGGTCTCCGGTAGCCTCTGGAACTGCCGATCTGCGGCCAACAAGGCAGAGTTCATCTCAGCCTATGCCTCCCTCCAGTCCCTCGACTTCTTGGCACTGACGGAAACATGGATCACCACAGACAACACTGCTACTCCTACTGCTCTCTCTTCGTCCGCCCACGTGTTCTCGCACACCCCGAGAGCTTCTGGTCAGCGGGGTGGTGGCACCGGGATCCTCATCTCTCCCAAGTGGTCATTCTCTCTTTCTCCCCTTACCCATCTGTCTATCGCCTCCTTTGAATTCCATGCTGTCACAGTTACCAGCCCTTTCAAGCTTAACATCCTTATCATTTATCGCCCTCCAGGTTCCCTCGGAGAGTTCATCAATGAGCTTGATGCCTTGATAAGCTCCTTTCCTGAGGACGGCTCACCTCTCACAGTCCTGGGCGACTTTAACCTCCCCACGTCTACCTTTGACTCATTCCTCTCTGCCTCCTTCTTTCCACTCCTCTCCTCTTTTGACCTCACCCTCTCACCTTCCCCCCTACTCACAAGGCAGGCAATACGCTCGACCTCATCTTTACTAGATGCTGTTCTTCCACTAACCTCATTGCAACTCCCCTCCAAGTCTCCGACCACTACCTTGTATCCTTTTCCCTCTCGCTCTCATCCAACACTTCCCACACTGCCCCTACTCGGATGGTATCGCGCCGTCCCAACCTTCGCTCTCTCTCCCCCGCTACTCTCTCCTCTTCCATCCTATCATCTCTTCCCTCTGCTCATACCTTCTCCAACCTATCTCCTGATTCTGCCTCCTCAACCCTCCTCTCTTCCCTTTCTGCATCCTTTGACTCTCTATGTCCCCTATCCTCCAGGCCGGCTCGGTCCTCCCCTCCCGCTCCGTGGCTCGACGACTCATTGCGAGCTCACAGAACAGTGCTCCGGGCAGCCGAGCGGAAATGGAGGAAAACTCGCCTCCCTGCGGACCTGGCATCCTTTCACTCCCTCCTCTCTACATTTTCCTCCTCTGTCTCTGCTGCTAAAGCCACTTTCTTCCACTCTAAATTCCAAGCATCTGCCTCTAACCCTAGGAAGCTCTTTGCCACCTTCTCCTCCCTCCTGAATCCTCCTCCCCCCCCCTCCTCCCTTTCTGCAGATGACTTCGTCAACCATTTTGAAAAGAAGGTTGACGACATCCGATCCTCGTTTGCTAAGTCAAACGACACCGCTGGTTCTGATCACACTGCCCTACCCTGTGCTCTGACCTCTTTCTCCCCTCTCTCTCCAGATGAAATCTCGCTTCTTGTGACGGCCGGCCGCCCAACAACCTGCCCGCTTGACCCTATCCCCTCCTCTCTTCTCCAGACCATTTCCGGAGACCTTCTCCCTTACCTCACCTCGCTCATCAACTCATCCCTGACCGCTGGCTACGTCCCTTCCGTCTTCAAGAGAGCGAGAGTTGCACCCCTTCTGAAAAAACCTACACTCGATCCCTCCGATGTCAACAACTACAGACCAGTATCCCTTCTTTCTTTTATCTCCAAAACTCTTGAACGTGCCGTCCTTGGCCAGCTCTCCCGCTATCTCTCTCAGAATGACCTTCTTGATCCAAATCAGTCAGGTTTCAAGACTAGTCATTCAACTGAGACTGCTCTTCTCTGTATCACGGAGGCGCTCCGCACTGCTAAAGCTAACTCTCTCTCCTCTGCTCTCATCCTTCTAGACCTATCGGCTGCCTTCGATACTGTGAACCATCAGATCCTCCTCTCCACCCTCTCCGAGTTGGGCATCTCCGGCGCGGCCCACGCTTGGATTGCGTCCTACCTGACAGGTCGCTCCTACCAGGTGGCGTGGCGAGAATCTGTCTCCTCGCCACGCGCTCTCACCACTGGTGTCCCCCAGGGCTCTGTTCTAGGCCCTCTCCTATTCTCGCTATACACCAAGTCACTTGGCTCTGTCATAACCTCACATGGTCTCTCCTATCATTGCTATGCAGACGACACACAATTAATCTTCTCCTTTCCCCCTTCTGATGACCAGGTGGCGAATCGCATCTCTGCATGTCTGGCAGACATATCAGTGTGGATGACGGATCACCACCTCAAGCTGAACCTCGGCAAGACGGAGCTGCTCTTCCTCCCGGGGAAGGACTGCCCGTTCCATGATCTCGCCATCACGGTTGACAACTCCATTGTGTCCTCCTCCCAGAGCGCTAAGAACCTTGGCGTGATCCTGGACAACACCCTGTCGTTCTCAACTAACATCAAGGCGGTGGCCCGTTCCTGTAGGTTCATGCTCTACAACATCCGCAGAGTACGACCCTGCCTCACACAGGAAGCGGCGCAGGTCCTAATCCAGGCACTTGTCATCTCCCGTCTGGATTACTGCAACTCGCTGTTGGCTGGGCTCCCTGCCTGTGCCATTAAACCCCTACAACTCATCCAGAACGCCGCAGCCCGTCTGGTGTTCAACCTTCCCAAGTTCTCTCACGTCACCCCGCTCCTCCGCTCTCTCCACTGGCTTCCAGTTGAAGCTCGCATCCGCTACAAGACCATGGTGCTTGCCTACGGAGCTGTGAGGGAACGGCACCGCAGTACCTCCAGGCTCTGATCAGGCCCTACACCCAAACAAGGGCACTGCGTTCATCCACCTCTGGCCTGCTCGCCTCCCTACCACTGAGGAAGTACAGTTCCCGCTCAGCCCAGTCAAAACTGTTCGCTGCTCTGGCCCCCAATGGTGGAACAAACTCCCTCACGACGCCAGGACAGCGGAGTCAATCACCACCTTCCGGAGACACCTGAAACCCCACCTCTTCAAGGAATACCTAGGATAGGATAAAGCAATCCTTCTCACCCCCCCCTTAAATGATTTGGATGCACTATTGTAAAGTGGCTGTTCCACTGATGTCAGAAGGTGAATTCACCAATTTGTAAGTCGCTCTGGATAAGAGCGTCTGCTAAATGACTTAAATGTAAATTGTTGTTTTGGTTTGATTTGTTTTTTGAGAAAAATTAAAAATGGTTCTACTTACATGCTGCGGTCCCTTTCACCAAGATCTATATTCAATGCATTCCTCTTTTCAACCAGTATACTGTAATACTCTCATGATGTCATGGATCTCATCTGGGCTCTTGGTGGAATCCACAACAGATCTGTAAAAGTCCTTCAGGCAGGTAGCCTAGTGGCTAGAGTGTCGGGCCAGTAACTGCAAGGTTGCTAGATCAAATCCCCAAGCTGACAAGGTAATAATCTGTTGTTCTGCCCCTGAACAAGGCAGTTAACCCACTGTTCCTAGGCTGTCATTGTAAATAAGAAGTTGTTCTTAACTGACCTGCCTAGTTAAATATTTTTTTACAAATAAAAACATGGTAGAGGCAACAACATCAAAATCATAGTCGCTCTCCTCGCTGGCAACAGTGAAGATCCCAGTCTGAGATCTTCCAGTAGCTCCACAATGCTCATGAGGCAGTGAGTGGGCTGTGTAACCCTTCAAGGGGCCCTTACCAGGTACGGGCAGCCAGGCCAGCTGACCCTGGGACTTGCATAGGGCAGAGAGGACATAACATTATATTATCATCTATTACACATGGAATACGTAAGAGGTATGAGCTGCATTATAATCCTAACCTGGTGGATCTGTCTTGACTCGGGCTGAACTGTCAACATCCACAGGGCGGCGACAGAGTCCATCAGGCAGAACTTGGTGAATAAACTATAGTCGTTCCATGGAGGCAATGTAGTTTTATTTTTTATCCAACCACAACTTTTCATTCAGACAACATTTGTTCTTTATTTTATCAAGTTGAATAAATATTTGTATGATAAAATGTTGCATTACTATTATAACCATTGTATGCCCAGCCTGACTTTCTCTCTCTCGGAGGACCTGAGCCCTAGGACCATGCCTCAGGACTACCTGACATGATGACTCCTTGCTGTCCCCAGTCCACCTGGCCGTGCTGCTGCTCCAGTTTCAACTGTTCTGCCTGTGATTATTATTATTTGACCCTGGTGGTCATTTATGAACATTTAAACATCTTGGTCATGTTCTGTTATAATCTCCACCCGGCACAGCCAGAAGAGGACTGGCCACCCCTCATAGCCTGTTTCCTCTCTAGGTTTCTTCCTAGGTTTTGGCCTTTCTATGGAGTTTTTCCTAGCCACCGTGCTTCTACACCTGCATTGCTTGCTGTTTGGGGTTTTAGGATGGGTTTCTGTACAGCACTTTAAGATATCAGCTGATGTATGAAGGGCTATATAAATACATTTGATTTGATGGTCCCCAAGGTACTGTTCCACCGCTGCTGCCGTAGCGATTCTAGCAAACAGTGACAGTGCAACTCCTCTTGCAGATCTTTTGGTAGGGATTGCCTACGTATCCCATTATTGTAGGCAGACCTGCAAACCACTGCGACAATGACAGTTAACCCTTTCGCTGGAGGGATTGAAACAGGTTTCCCCTACGTGGGCACACCACCCCAATGGTCCCGAAGAGACCATCCCACCACTGCTACCAGTGTAGCGATTTTAGCAAATAGCAATAGTGCAACAATCCTTGCGGATCTCTCAGCCCATAGGCATACCTGCTACCCACAATTGGAGCAGTGGCCTTAGCTATTAAAATAGTGTAGAAACGGGTTGCTGACTAATTGTAAGCACGTTGGCTAACTGTAGGGCGAATCAGTAAACGTACTTACAGTTAATTAGAAACCGCACCACTCTTTGCTAGGAAACACGACGCTATATCACACAAAAAATGCACCATCAAAAACATGTTGGGGTGTTCTATGATGTCTGGAGAGTTTGTCCCCACACTTCACTATAGCAAGTTGCTCACGTGAACACACCTCTCAAATGGCCCCTAATAGACTAAATCCTCGCTGCCACACAGGTAGCGATTTTAGCGAACACCAATAAATAGTGCAACTCCACTTGCGGATCTCAAACCTGGGTATCCCAGTACCGGGGGATTGTAACTGGCCTTCCAATCAAGTTATTGTTATGTAACCAGTCTGAGATCTTCCAGTAGCTCCACAATGCTCATGAGGCAGTGAGTGGGCTGTGTAGCCCTGCAAGGGGCCCTTACCAGGTACGGACAGCCAGGCCAGCTGACCCTGGGACTTGCATAGGGCAGAGAGGACATAACATTATATTATCTATTACACATGGAATACGTAAGAGGTATGAGCTGCATTATAATCCTAACCTGGTGGATCTGTCTTGACTCGGGCTGAACTGTCAACATCCACAGGGCGGCGACAGAGTCCATCAGGCAGAACTTGGTGAATAAACTATAGTCGTTCCATGGAGGCAATGTAGTTTTATTTTTTATCCAACCACAACTTTTCATTCAGACAACATTTGTTCTTTATTTGATCAAGTTGAATAAATATTTGTATGATAAAATGTTGCATTACTATTATAACCATTGTATGCCCAGCCTGACTTTCTCTCTCTCGGAGGACCTGAGCCCTAGGACCATGCCTCAGGACTACCTGACATGATGACTCCTTGCTGTCCCCAGTCCACCTGGCCGTGCTGCTGCTCCAGTTTCAACTGTTCTGCCTGTGATTATTATTATTTGACCCTGGTGGTCATTTATGAACATTTGAACATCTTGGCCATGTTCTGTTATAATCTCTACCCGGCACAGCCAGAAGAGGACTGGCCACCCCTCATAGCCTGTTTCCTCTCTAGGTTTCTTCCTAGGTTTTGGCCTTTCTATGGAGTTTTTCCTAGCCACCGTGCTTCTACACCTGCATTGCTTGCTGTTTGGGGTTTTAGGATGGGTTTCTGTACAGCACTTTAAGATATCAGCTGATGTATGAAGGGCTATATAAATACATTTGATTTGATGGTCCCCAAGGTACTGTTCCACCGCTGCTGCCGTAGCGATTCTAGCAAACAGTGACAGTGCAACTCCTCTTGCAGATCTTTTGGTAGGGATTGCCTACGTATCCCATTATTGTAGGCAGACCTGCAAACCACTGCGGCAATGACAGTTAACCCTTTCGCTGGAGGGATTGAAACAGGTTTCCCCTACGTGGGCACACCACCCCAATGGTCCCGAAGAGACCATCCCACCACTGCTACCAGTGTAGCGATTTTAGCAAATAGCAATAGTGCAACAATCCTTGCGGATCTCTCAGCCCATAGGCATACCTGCTACCCACAATTGGAGCAGTGGCCTTAGCTATTAAAATAGTGTAGAAACGGGTTGCTGACTAATTGTAAGCACGTTGGCTAACTGTAGGGCGAAGTAAACGTACTTACAGTTAATTAGAAACCGCACCACTCTTTGCTAGGAAACACGACGCTATATCACACAAAATATGCACCATCAAAAACATGTTGGGGTGTTCTATGATGTCTGGAGAGTTTGTCCCCACACTTCACTATAGCAAGTTGCTCACGTGAACACACCTCTCAAATGGCCCCTAATAGACTAAATCCTCGCTGCCACACAGGTAGCGATTTTAGCGAACACCAATAAATAGTGCAACTCCACTTGCGGATCTCAAACCTGGGTATCCCAGTACCGGGGGATTGTAACTGGCCTTCCAATCAAGTTATTGTTATGTAGCCTACTTTACATGATTTGATATTTGTAATCATAACGGTGGAATCCACAACACATTTGTAAAACTCCTCCGGAGAAATGGGAGAAGCAACAAACATAACAATCTTGCTCACCTTCACTCTTACCCGTGCCAATGGTGAAGATCACAGGCTCAAACGTTCCAATGATGTTGAAATTGCAAGAACATAATTGATTCAAGTTGTTCCAATGAAGCTCTGTAATAATCCACCAGAGAGGCTGACAAGTCAGCTGAATATTAGTTTGCCCAGTGAGGTTGAATTTAGATTTCACAACTTCTCCGCTTTCCTCGGTGTTCTAGGCAGGATGCAACAATGCTACTGCAATGTGGGCCATTTGCTCTGATCTTATCAGATCTATTTCTATGGTTCTATGGGTCTTCGTCAATTAGTTTCAATTTCAAGACTTTAATATTAACAAAATAATCGATAGATAAGTGTTTAGTCAATTCTAAATTATGATACCAAGTCCTATAGTCCACCAATTAAGATAAACTGTTCATTTGGCGAGCAATAAATACATAAAATTCCCTAAATCAGAGAGAAACCACTAAAAACATAGTCTTATCACGGTCAGGCAGATAAAGCCATATTCTTTACTCAAGTAGACTACTGCCAATCTTAAAGGGTCTCGAACCATTTCCGCAGCAGCAGAGCGCTGTCCACCAATGAATTGACACGTGTCGAACTATAGCACACTCACACAGTTGATACCAATTGTATTGGTATTGTAGCCTATGCAAATATATTTTCCCTTTCTCTGAGAGAGACCTGAGCTTTTCCCCTCATATAAATCCTATACACACAATTAAAATGTAGTCCCACAAAAATGTTTTTTTTTAGAGCGAGACATGCGCTTTGCCCGAGAGCTATGTCACCTTTTCCCCCATGTAGGCCTACAATTTAATTAGGTGAATAGAATTTACATCACGTGTCTTGATACATACTTAACTTGCCAACGTAAGTTATTGACTAGAATCATTATCCTACTGTTTTGATTAGAACTTGAAGCAAAGACCCCTTGCCTGAGCCAGCCTGCTCTGATCTGACTTTTGCGCGCCACAACCATTTAGCTGTCCAATGAAACCGTTATGCGTCTGTGTTGTCAAAATAGAGGTGGTTTTGGATCAGAATTCCCTTCTGCAGATGAACGAATGCGGTCTCATCTAAATTTGATCTCGATTTGTTGTATTAAATAAATGGATTGGTGGTCTTCAGCGACCCATATTTAACAGTTTTCCCATTCATACATAAAAAAGTTATTGACTTGCGAACTACAAATAAGAATTTTCAAGACAAAGACCAAAAGCACACTGGACAATGCCATGTGAAAAAACGACCGAAAATACAAGATAGGCTCATTTAATTTCCAAACAGGGATCCGTATGTAGACCTATAATTCCCAAATTTTCTGAAATGATTCTATTAAATCGCATGACTTTCCCAGTCTGAAATGCACATCTAAAATGTCAAGATATTACAGCAGTTCCATGACTCGTCGGGAACCCTGATTCAATTCTAAATAATTATGCTAACTACAACAAAATACCAGCCAATCATAATAACACTAGCCTAAGGCTCATTATCATCAACTTGTATACCTATTTGTTTGTAGGTCCATTATTATTCATTAACTCAGCATTCATTTAGAAATTCATTCATTCATTTAGACCCTATGGAAAGACCACACCCTTGAAGGGCTATTTCAAAAAAAACAATAAAGAGCACACGATGGCACGTGTCTTGCTTCATGTAACAAACCAGCTTTTATTTTGTTCAAAGCAATACTATTTCAAAGACAGACTGTCTGAATTTCACTGTACATGGAATATTATTGGTTACAATGGTGCACAGACACACACACACAATAAACACACTTGGAACATTGTAGTTGCATGATTTATTTGAAGCTGTGGCTCTTTGAAGAATTGCATTTGAGTTTAGATGTCGATCAATGTTTGAATATCTGCTTCCATAATTTCATCACATTTGTATTGTCATGCTCAGTATGCCAGTGAGTTGATCTGTTACAAAGTATGTGTATGTGTCTGCATGTATGTACAGTGAGGGGGAAAAAGTACAGTGGGGCAAAAAGGTATTTAGTCAGCTACCAATTGTGCAAGTTCTCCCACTTAAAAAGATGAGAGAGGCCTGTACTTTTCATCATAGGTACACTTCAACTATGACAGACAAAATTAGAAAAAAAATCCAGAAAATCACATTTGGCCCATTCCTCCATGCAGATCTCCTCTAGAGCAGTGATGTTTTGGGGCTGTTGCTGGGCAACACGGACTTTCAACTCCCTCCAAAGATTTTCTATGGGGTTGAGATCTGGAGACTGGCTAGGCCACTCCAGGACCTTGAAATGCTTCTTATGAAGCCACTCCTTTGTTGCCCGGGCGGTGTGTTTGGGATCATTGTCATGCTGAAAGACCCAGCCATGTTTCATCTTCAATGCCCTTGCTGATGGAAGGAGGTTTTCACTCAAAATCTCACGAAACACGGCCCCATTCATTCTTTCCTTTACACGGATCAGTCGTCCTGGTCCCATTGCAGAAAAACAGCCCCAAAGCATGATGTTTCCACCCCCATGCTTCACAGTAGGTATGGTGTTCATTGGATGCAACTCAGCATTCTTTGTCCTCCAAATACGACGAGTTGAGTTTTTACCAAAAAGTTATATTTTGGTTTCATCTGACCGTATGACATTCTCCCAATCTTCTTCTGGATCATCCAAATGCTCTCTAGCAAACTTCAGACGGGCCTGGACATGTACTGGCTTAAGCAGCGGGACACGTCTGGCACTGCAGGATTTGAGTCCCTGGCAGCGTAGTGTGTTACTGATGGTAGGCTTTGTTACTTTACACAGTATATGTGAATATACTTGTTTTCCACCATAATTTGCAAATAAATTCATAAAAAAATCCTACAATGTGATTTCTCATTTTGTCTGTCATAGTTGAAGTGTACCTATGATGAAAATTACAGGCCTCTCTCATATTTTTAAGTGGGAGAACTTGCACAATTGGTGGCTGACTAAATACTTGCAGACAATCTTTTAATACAGGATGTGGAAGGAATCATAAATATGTTCATACTTATTTTCTATAACTTTGTTTGAAATCTATTTATTATTTTAACAACAAGTAAAATATGCCCTTTCTGTTTTATAGAAATGCAAGGTATTTAATGTGAATGATTTTACGCTTAGTGCTAATGCTTTTTAATACTGTCCATTTTTTTAAAAATGTTTTCTAAAAAGACATTTGAAGTATATTTCTTTTTAAAATGGTCTAGGGGGACGTGTAAGAATATTTCGACGATAAATACACAACGCAGAGGACTAATGGTCAAGAGGGAATTAACGATCAATGGAAATAGTGTTTTTTTATGTCGTAGGGAATTAATGATCAATGGGTGAGAGACATGGGAGAAAGTTGTCTCGGCATTGAGCCTGGAACAGGATACTTGTTATTTGGTTTTATTGCAAGGAATTCTAATTGGTCAACCACAGGCTAGGGTTCGGTTATTAAACTACATTCTGTCTCTTTGTTCTGTGGAGAGAATTACTGAGGACAGGGGATAATGAACATCTACCTCAGCATAACATCCATGATTTGTCCTTGTTGAATAAACCTATTTTTCTCCCCCTGATTTGCTTTGTGGTCCGTGTTACTGAAGAGGAACATCAACTGCTAACACCTCCAAACCACTCATTGTTGAATTTGCAATTTCCAACTCGTTGTCTAATGTTTATGGCCAATGGCCGATGAGTACTGATACGTTTTATCTATCATTTCTCTTCATAATTTCTCTTCATATGACAAGGGTTGAAAAGGATTTGCCAATAGATTGTTGACTTGATTCATGATGATGACTGCTAGCTTGACATGATCATTCCAATCAAAGCTACTGTAGATATAACATGATTTTAAGTAATTTTATCTGTGGCCAATGACCTTGAGCCTTCTTGGATGGGCACCTCTAATGTAACTCTATGGTAGCACCCAAGGGGCTTGAATTTTCGAGCTCTCCCCATAGATTTTGAGGTGATGTAGTGTCCCCATGAGTGACAGAACACTGAGCCAATCACGGCGTAACTAGAGAACATTACCAACCCCTTCACTCTGTATTTTCCGCTGGCTGCCCCACCACCACAGAAAGCACTGAACTGCTGTAGGCTGAAACACCTGCATTTTGGAGCTGCCTTACTCAAGAAAGCAAAAAAGAGATCATATTTGTATGCAGCTTTATTAACTCAATGATTTTTATTTTACATTGTTTGCGAACTGATATGTGACACCTATTAATGCCAAAATAACATGCAAGGTGGGGCTGTACTCTGAATGACGGGTTGCCACTGATGCTGTTGCCCTGTTCCGGGCCAAGTGTAATTTTCCCAAGTCCCTCTTTGTGGCACCTGACCACAGTGTTAATGCTGATGGCTAAACTTCACTGCTCTTTACACCCCTAGCCTGTACATTCCTGACAACGTGTTGAGCATAACTGTATGGTACAGATGTCAGATAATAGCAACATGTTGAAAAATATTATCAGATTACATCTGTGACCAACAGATACATATTTGCATTCCCAGTCATGTGAAATCCATAGATTAGTTCAATTTGATTCATTAATTACATTTGATTGATCTCCTGATATGAACTGTAACTCAATAACATCTTTGAAATTGTATGTTGCGTTTATATTTTTGTTCAGAATATACACAGTATATGTGAATATAAATGTTGCATTGTACGTCTGTCACACCCTGACCATAGTTTGCTTTGTATGTTTCTATGTTGTGTTTGGTCAGGGTGTGATATGAGTGGGCATTCTATGTTACATGTCTAGTTTGTCTAGTTCTATGTTTGGCCTGATATGGTTCTCAATCAGAGGCAGGTGTTAGTCATTGTCTCTGATTGGGAACCATATTTAGGTAGCCTGTTTGGTGTTGGGTTTTGTGGGTGATTGTTCCTGTTCTTGTTCTGTGTTAGGTTGCACCAGTTTAGGCTGTGTCGGTTTTCACGTTACGTTTTTGTATTGATTTGTGTTTCATCAAACATGAATCTCAATAGCCACGCTGCATTTTGGTTTGACTCTCCTTCACACCAAGAAAACTGTTACAACGTCTGCATGTATGTTGATGACATAAATATATAACACCTAAATAATGGTCAAGGACCAGTGAACTGGTTGTGCTACATACAGTATGTAGCTAGTACATAGCATTTAAGCAATGTGCTGCTGAAAGGGACATAAGAAAAGCTGTAAAGTTATTCATGTCACTATTGCCGAGCCAAATACACATTGTATTACACTTGTGCAACTCTATTGTTTTGATTCATGCAAATGATATTATCTCGTCCATAACTCCTCCCTGGATTTTCTGGCACATTATCTCTTGGGTCACTGAGGTCAAATCTGTCTCATGTGGAGTCTGATGGCCACAGAGACAGATACTGATAGAGTTACATAGATACAGTATTAATGCAGATGGCTTAAATTCACTGCTCTGTACACCCCTAGCCTGTACATCCCTGACAACATGCTGAGCTGTATGGTACAGAGCTCAGAAAATAGCAACAAGTTGAGAAATATGATCAGGTTACATAAAGTGGTGTCAAATTAATCCATTTCACTCAAGAGGACAATGTACGCTTTCAATGTGTAACGATTTAGTTGAGTGAATCGATAGCAATACAAAGGCAAGTTGACTTGTCTGTTTGCGTTTATTTGTCACGACAGTGACAGACTTTTGATTTTTTTCCCCCTCAAAAATGCTAATTTGGCATTTATCTTTATTGTGCAGAGGCTGTACTTTCACCCCACTCATCTCAGTACATGTAAATGTTTGTCTCTATTTGTGTGGACCCTTAGGATCATTAAGTAATGTTAGTATTAGTATGAATACAGTAATGCAATAACACAGAGAGATATAAAAGATATACACAGACCAAGTACTTGTTGTATAATCATGGCTTATAAAAATTTAAATAATCTAACACATGCAAATGTATTTTTCCCATCACGACATACACAACCTGTTAACTTGATTGGGTAAGACGTTGTTACACCAAAGTTGGTCAAGGCTGGGGTGAGCCTAGTTCTGGTCCTGGAAAGATGAATGTAGTTCTGATTGACATTCACTGGAGGAGTTGGCCCCTGATCACATTCTCATCACAGAGCCTCAAGACCAGCTCCAGGTTCCCTTCATGAAGCAGGACTGGGCAAAGGAGTTAAAGACAGGGCGAAGGTGGTGGGGTGTGGTAGCCTCAGTAGCTTCAGCTCAGACTTAGTCAGTGGCGTAGAGCAGAAAGCCTGTAAAGGTGTTGTAGTGGCTCTGTTCGTCGCACAGGAAGCATCCAATGGGCAGGGTGACGCAGCAACCACAGCAGTACGATAGCTGTAGGAGAAGAGCGCATGTTAGTTACAGTGATGGAGAGAGTAAGCACACAGTTACACCACAGTATGCATTCTTCCATATACTGTACACACACCTGCCGCGACACACTATCTTAGACAAATGGTACGTGCAGAGAGAATCAACACCACTCACAACCGAACAGACTGTATTTGAATAGGGAAAGTATAAACATAAGAGCCATGGAATAGTCGTTGTAACTTGAATCTCTCATAGACTACCTGATCTAGCAGCATGTTCCAGTGATATGTTAAATTGTTTCACCTTACAAAAAGCAGCAGGACTGCTGCCTTCCAGGACAGGATTGGTGCACCCCCTTGGCTATAGTTGGCACTATGCATGACAATGCCCCTGTGCAAAAGCTTACCTCCTCTGTCCTCATACAACCACTCTGGAGCCTAAATCTGCAGTATGCTTGTCATATAGGAAATCATAGACGCCCACCTCTCATTTTGCAGCTTGGGGATGGCAATCGATGTTCACAGATAGCGGGATGGGATGGCTTGACTGTCACCAGGAAAGGAACTCGGCCTATAAACCCCACCTCCCACTCTGTCCTCTGTGGACTGGGCAGTGACAGGCTTTGTGTCCTGGATATGTGGGACAGGTATTGTCTGTCACCCGGACCATGTAGTTCCCATTGAACTGCAACGACACTTTACCTGTGTTTTCAGGTGTCAGACAGCTCCCACCTGCTCATTGTGTATTTTAATGGGAGATGGTGAGAGTGTCAGGTAGTCGTCAGGGGACCCTTTCCTGATGCAACGGGCGATGGGCGTTTGTGTTGGATTTGCTTGGTGGGTGTGCTGATCAGCAAGAGTTGAAAAACAGTGAACTCATTCCCAGCATAGCATGTTGGGAAGGGAGGGCAGGGGGAGTAGGTGTTAAAGTACACTATATATACAAAAGTACGTGGACACCTCTTCAAATTAGTGGATTTGGCTAGTTCAGCGACACCCATTGCTGACAGGTGTACAAAATTGAGCACACAGCCATGAAATCTCCATAGACAAACATTGGCAGTAGAATGGCCTTACTGAAGAGGTCAGTAACTTTCAACGTGGCACCGTCATAGAATGCCACCTTTCCAACAAGTCCGATTGTAAAAGTCCTGACCTGCTAGAGCTGCCCCGGTCAACTGTTAGTGCTGGTATTGTGAAGTGGAAACATCTACACAATGGCTCAGCCGCAAAGTTGTTGCCCACACAAGGTCATAGAATGGGACCACCGAGTGCTGAAGCGTGTAAAAATAGTCTGTCCTTGGTTGCAACACTCACTACCGAGTTCCAAACCTCCCCTGGAAGCAAAGTCAGAACAATAACTGTTCAATGGGAGCATCACGAAATGGGTTTCCATGGCAGAATAAGCCCAAGATCACCATGTGCAATGCCAGTCGTCAGCTGGAGTGGTGTAAAGCTCTCCTCCATTAGACTCTGGAGTGGTGGAAATGTGTTCTCTGGAGTGATATATCACACTTCACCATCTGGCAGTCCAACGGACAAATCTGGGTTTGGCGGATGCCAGGAGAACGCTACCTGCCCCAATGCATAGTGCCAACTGTAAAGTTTGGTGGAGGAGGAATCCTGGTCTGGGGCTGTTTTTCATGGTTAGTGCTCGGCCCCTTAGTTCCAGTGAAAGGACATCTTAACACTATAGCATACAGTGACATTCTAGATGATTCTGTGCTTCAGTCTTTGTGTCAACAGTTTGGGGAAGGCCCTTTCCTGTTTCAGCATGACAATGCACCAGTGCACAAAGCAAAGTCCATACAGAAATGGTTTGTCGAGATCGGCCTGGAAAAACTTGACTGGCCTGCACAGAGCCCTGACCTCAACCCCATCACACACTTTTGGGATGATTTGGAACGCCGGCTGCGAGCCAGGCCTAATCGTCCAACTTCAGTCCGACATTTGGGGGAATTCCACTACTACTACTCTGAATGGCCAGACACTCTACAGTGTAGTTTACACTGATGCACTCCTTTTTCCACCATACATGTATCCAACATCTAGATCAGAGAGAGAGGGAGAAAGAGCAAAGTTGTGAAACGTGTGATTTGATGTAAAACATAATACTAACTATTCCATCAAATCCACTGCACAATCCTCTCAGAAGTTCTAGGTGGTGAGATAGTCAAAACACGTGAGTGATTACATGTATGTAAATGTAACTCTAAGCAACAAACTGGATAATAAAGTAAGCGGTGGAGAAGAGAAAATAATTGAGATTGGGTTACATCTTCCAGTAGGTATAGTTAGGAATGGATTGGCATGTCTTCAACACTGTATGTGTGACTTCCCCCAAACGTTACAATTTGCATGTCTTGTTTCCTTCAAATGCATGCAATTGTATTCATCCTTGCCAATTATGGTGCAGCATTTAATCATATATAAGGATGATGATAGTCTCTTCCAAACAGTTATGTATCAATACAGATTTAGACAAAGATTTCTAAATATGCAGTGCATTCGGAAAGTATTCAGACCCCTTGACTTTTTCCAAATTTTGTTACGATACTGTCGTATTCTAAAATTGATTGAAACATTTTTTTTACTCTTCAATCTACACAGAATACCCCATAATGACAAAGCAAAAAGAGGATTAGAAATTTATGCAAATTTATACAAAATAAAAACAGAAATATCTTATTTACATAAGTATTCAGACCCTTTGCTACGAGACTCAAAATTGAGCTCCGGTGCATCCTGTTTCCTCCATTGATCAATCCTGCTATGTTTCTACAACTTGATTGGAGTCCACCTGTAGTAAATCATTTGGAAAGGCACACACCTGTCTAAATAAGGTTCCACAGTTGACAGTGCATGTCAGAGCAAAAACCAAGCCAAGGGGTTAAAGGAATTGTCCGTAGAGCTCCGAGACAGAAATGTTTTCGAGGCACAGATCAAAAGGGTACAAAAACATTTCTGCAGCATTGAAGGTCCCCAAGAACAAAGTGGCCTCCATCATTCTTAAAATGGAAAAGTTTGGAACCACCAAGACTCTTCCTAGAGCTGGCCGCCCAAGCCAAACTGAGAAATCGGGGGAGAAGGGCCTTGGTCAGGGAGGAACCCGATGTTCACTCTGACAGAGCTCTAGAGTTCCTCTGTGGAGATAGGAGAACCTTCCAGAAGGACAACCATCTCTGCAGCACTCCACCAATCAGGCCTTTATGGTTGAGTGGCCAGACGGAAGCCACTCCTCAGTAAAAGGCACATGACAGCCCGCTTGGAGTTTGCAAAAGGTACCTAAAGGCTCTCAGACCATGAGAAACACGATTCTGGGTCTGATGAAACCAAGATTGAACTCTTTGGCCTGAATCCCGAGCATCACGTGTGGAGGAAACCTGGCACCATCCCTACAGTGAAGCATGGTGATGGCAGCATCATGCTGTGGGGATGTTTTTCAGCGACAGGGACTGGGAGTAGTCAGGAGAAGGATCGATGAACTGCACAAAGTGCAGAGAGATCCTTGATGGCAACCTGCTCTAGAGTGCTCAGGACCTCAGACTGGGGCGAAGGTTCACCTTCCAGCAGGACAACAACCCTAAGCACACATCCAAGACAATGCAGGAGTTGCTTTCGTGACAAGTCTTTGAATGTCCTTGAGTTGCCCAGCCAGAGCCCGGACTTGAATCCAATCGAACATCTCTGGAGAGACCTGAAAATAGCTGTGCAGCGACACTCCCCATTCAACCTGACAGAGCTGGAGAGGATCGGCAGAGAAGATTGGGAGAAATTCCCCAAATACCAAGCTTATAGCGTCATACCCAAGAAGCCTCAAGACTGTAATCGCTGCCAAAGGTGCATCAACAAAGTAAAATACTGAGTAAAGGATCTGAATACTTACAGTACCAGTGCAAAGCTGTCAAGGCAAATCGTTGCTACTTTGAAGAACCTCAAATATAAAATATATTTTGATTTGTTCAACACTATTTTGGTTACTACATGATTCCATAGATGTTATTTCATAGTTTTGATGTCTTCACTATTAGGCAGGGTAGCCTAGTGGTTAGAGTGTTGGACTAGTAACCGGAAGGTTGCAAGTTCAAAACCCCCGAGCTGAAAAGGTACAAATCTGTTGTTCTGCCCCTGAACAGGCAGTTAACCCACTGTTCCTGGGCTGTCATTGAAAATAAGAATTTGTTCTGACTTGCCTAGTTAAATAAAGTTAAAACAAAATTTAAAAAATCTAAATTAGTACAAATGAAGAAAAACCCTTGAATGAGTAGGTGTGTCCAAATTGCCACAGGTAATTTTTATTTTTAATAAATTAGCAAAAAATGTCTAAACATGTTTTTGCTTGGTCATTATGGGGTTGTGTGTGTAGATTGAGGAAAAAAGGTAATAAATTTTAGAATAAGGCCGTAACGTAACAAAATGTGGAAAAAGTCAATGGGTCTGAATAGTTTCAGAATGCACTGTAAGCTCAAAAGATCATTGTCATGACAGTGCATTATGGGCTGGTGGGCCAAATCTTATCTCAAACCAGGAGAAAATAAGAACAGTGGGCAAATGAGTGACAGGTATTCCAGTGTTGCTCTTCCTATGTGGAAAGCTACTACTGGCATTTTGAAAGCAATTCAAATTCACCTGAATCAACTCTTTTTATGTTTATTTTTTATTTATTTATCATGCATTTGAATATAATTCTCACAATCCAAAAGGGCACATGACAATAGGACAGCAGCTGAGATTTGGCTGGAACAAGCTTTCAGCAAATCAGCATCTACTACTGGAACTTTCCTATCAGTTCTATAAACTGTTGTTAAGCACTGAGCACTGTATTGTCATTGCTGACTTCCTTCTCATGGTTTCCAGAATGGATCTGAACGACCAGATGCCAGCCTAGTCCAGTTGACATAGAGTCACAGACGCCCCAACCCCTGACCAGAAGCGGAACCCGGGATAGAGGGGGCCAGTAAAGTCTGTCTGGAGGGAGTGGATGAGATGGGCCTGGTTGTTGGAGATCCTGTAGAAGGCCAGTACTCCTTCATGTTGGTCCAGGTACACCCCCAGCCTGCGAGCCTTGGTTGAACTTAGCTGGGTCTCCTTCCCAGCGTGCCACATGGAGAAGCCCGTCCCAGACCAGTTCAGGCTCCAAGACTGCTCGTTGTAGCCCAGCCTGCTGCTGTCGTCAGCCTCCTTCCTGCCCAAGTCTCTGTAGGCCACGCCGATAGTGATCTGAGTGACAAAAGATAAAAAAGTAAAATAGTCATAGCCAAAACAGTGAAAACTAGTCAATTGATGATAGATTCAAATCAAGGGCACCTCTCAAGTACATAACATAAGTTGATGTGATCTTAATGACGAGGGAGCAACCATAGAAATATAATTAGATTGAGTGTGTACCAGTAGAGGCTGCAGAGGGGAGGACGGCTCATAATAATGTCTGGAATGGAGTGAATGGCATGGTATCAAGCACGTGGTTTCCATGTGGTTGATAACATTCCATCGACTCCATTCCAGCCATTATTATGAGCCGTCCTCCCCTCTGCAGCCTCCACTGGTGTGTACGCATGAGTTTTCAAGTCAAACATGGTCGTAGCCTGGGACACTGGGTCCCTTCCAGTAATTCTATTTCTATGCCAGTAATAACACACCTTCTGGCCCATCCACTCTGTCTCCCAGTAGTAAGGGCTTCCAGCCAGGGGCTCCCTGCACAGTATCTGTCTCCAGTAGATGAAACGGTCGGGGTGCTCCGGCTGGTTCTGCTTCTCTGCTTTCAGAGTGGCTTTACGATCCCCATCACCCAGTTTCAGGTGGCGGTACGCAGTGTTGGGGTCGAATGTCGGATTTAAGCAAACTACATGGAGAAATGCAGGAAAGACTGGTGATGCTATTGTCTTCCTTTGTAGTCCACACTCACTTTTTTTGTCTGAAGATCTGAAGACGCTTCAATGGTGAATTTGGCTAGATTTCTATTACTATTTAAAGGGTGGAAAGCAGTAAAAGGGGTACTCACATTTGAGCATTTCTTCTCTGGTTTTTGGCTCTGGGTTTGCCAAACCAACAGTGGTCACCTGGTTCACTAAAAGTGAGAGAAAATAAGAATGTTTAATGTCAACATTTTATTTGCATTTTAACGCAAACTTTGGAAGTACACTGTTGATGTCACTTCATTCACTAAAGAAAAGCAATAGAGGTGACACCTGTTTTTATGGTTATTATGAAACTTTTTTCAGAATACTCAATCCATTTATTTACCTTGAGGTCTAGGTGGAGGTAGCCTACTAAACTCAACGATTTATGATCAAGTTGAGTATGGGTGGACTGGAGCTCTGTCACATACATTTTAAAAATAAAAAACGACTGATTTCAACACCCAAAGAATAGTGCACAATGTGTGTAATTGCGGGCTATTCTCTGGGAGCTGAAATCAATCTTTTTTTAAATAAAAACGTATATATGTGACGTTGGAGCTCAAGTCTGCCGACACTAATCGCCACTCAACTCCGTGGAGTTGAATCAGCTAGGTGCAGGTAGAGGTGAAGGGTTTAATGTTATTTCACATACTAAAATGCAATAAGGGGAAAGCATCTTTAGTCTGTTATTAAAGGTTGATGTACTTGATAATCTTCTCATACAAAGACTGAATGAAAAATGTACCTGTGTTCAGTCGAGGGTTTGATGGCACCTCGGAAGCTGCAGAGAGATGAACACAAATAAAAAAAGACTAACATTCTGAATGGAAATGGCAGCTGCACCGTTCTGTGTTTTCTTTTTTTTTAAACATGACTTGTAGATGCTTACCTGTGTTTTGTGTAGCCACCTGATTGTTGTCAGTAGATGCTCCGTTCCCTGCAGCTTGACCACTGAACAACTGAGATGGACTAAGAGTGGCATCATTCACTACAAGCAAGAAATAGTTTCAGTAATATTGAGAAGCATATATTGCTCAACCATTGAGCATTCTCAACAGAACCAACACAATCAAAAGGGAAAATAGGAAAACCGGTCCTAATTTCCCTGTATATGTTTCAGGCCATTGAAAACACCCATGGACTCACCAGTTCGGAAGAGCTTGGCCATGCTGGATTTACAGAGATACTTTAGTCCATCTCTTAGCTCTTCCATCACGGTTTGAATCTCAGACACAAGGGCCTCCTCACCCAGCTCTAACCCCTCTCTGCCCCCATTCTGTGTGAGGGGCTCCAGGGTGAAGAAATTCTGTGAAGGATGATTAAGACAATAACACCTGGTGGTGAGGATGGTCGTTGGCACTTGTCTGAATTAAACTGTCATCATCTCAATCCCATTATCTTGTCCCCTTGTACCTTTAAGAAGCAGATGTGATCCTGCATGCTGGCCAGTCTGCTGAGTTCCTGGTCTTTCCTGCGGAGCTGGGCCAGCTCCTGCTCCAGTTTGTGGATGTGGCCCTCAGACCGGCTGCCCATGGAGGCCTCATAGGTACAAAGCAGCTCCCCGACCTCGGTACTCATCAGCTCCACACTCTTCACCAGCTCAGAGAAGAGCTCTACACCCTCCTTTTGTAGGGCATGGACTGAGCTCTGAGAAGAGAGGGGACACAGACATTGAGAGAAGCAAAGCAAAAATGGAGGGATGGATAGAGGGGGAGAGACGAGGAGGAAGTGAAAGAGGGGACAGAGTGTTATGAAACTGTGACTAACTACTAGGCTCTGACAACAAATGTTGTAACCACAACATATTTTACTCATACTGCCATTGATGAGGGGTTTCCTTTACTTTGTGGAGCTGGGCAGCTTGTGGGAACTCCTTGAGCTCCTTCTCCATCTCTTGGATCCTCCTCTGTGTCTCGGCCTGCATCGGAACTAGCTCCCTCTGCACATAGGGACACAGTATACAGAAACACCGGATTCTCTCAAGCACCCAGTATTTTCTCAAATTCAGATGATGCCGTTATATTCAAATAAAATAGTTGTGGCAACAGACAAAACACAGTCATGGTTCTTTACCTGTCTCTCCTTCCTCTCCTCTTCTGGCTTAACCACATGGTGGCCCTTGTGTCCATGACGACAACACTCGTCACACACACATTCCTTATCGTCATGGCAGTAGCGCTCTAGGGGCCGCTGGTGTTGAGGGCAAAGCCTGTGGCTGACGACTGGCAGCTGGGGGTACATCCCCCCTTGGCGAAGACCTGTGTCCGCACACACCTCCAGGTAGACAGGCATGGATGGTGGGGCAGACGAGATGGAGAGGTAGGGATGCTCCTGGATGCCCTTTCTTCTCAGTTTCTCCATGGCCTCCACTAGCACTGTGCTCTTGGCCAGAGAGGGCCGTGGGGTGAAGACCTGTCTACACTGGGGGCAGTTACACTGACCCTTGGCCTCATTCCGGTCCCAGTGCCCCTGGATGCAGGGCAGGCAGTACGTGTGACCACAGGGCAACGTGGCAGGGTCACGTAGCGTCTCCAGACAGACAGAGCACACAAACTCCTCCTCAGGCCATGCGGCAGTGGCCATGGTGGTGGGAAATGTAGGTCCTGGAGATAGAGTGGACCACAGTCATTCTAAGTAAGACTGACAATGCTTCCCAAATGTCACAGCATGCTGGTTAAAACCAAAATGGGCTGGGCTTGGGCGAGGCAGGAAAAACAGGTAAGACCAGAAAGGAGTTTCCAAAACATTCTGACTGATGTAAGGGTTTGGCTGGGGTAGGCCGTCATTGTAAATAAGAATTTGTTCTTAATTGACTTGCCAAGTTAAATAAAAGTTCAATTCAAAAGGCACTCGCACATCTGAGCAATCTTATTTGCAGGTGCATGGCAACAGTTGAACAAGATGAAGGATCAAGGAAACCGCACAGTGCTCTTGATAGTATCACTGATATTTAATTATCTTACGTATCGGCCTCATGTGTAAGCTTATTAAATATCAGTGATACTATCAAGAGCACTGTGCGGTTTCCTTTTTCCTTCAATAAAGGTTCAATAAAAAGGAATGTAAAAAAATGTCACAGTCACATTGATGAGGCAAAAACACTGTAGTTGCAGGCCTCCGCCTCAGTTGTCTACATTTTTTAAATAATCTCAAGGAGGTAGAACAACAGGTTTTTCACCTTCTCCAAGAAGGAACCACATTTTAACCTTCTCTGTGGATATAAATAGCCTAGTTCTTGTTAACAAAAATACACTACATTTTCTTTTGGGGTGTTTCTATAGGCCACCAAGTGCTAACAGTCAGTATCTAAATAATACAGTATGTGTGAAATGCTTGATAGTGTATGTGATGTCAACAGAGATCTACTTTCTTGGGGACCTGAATATTGACTGGTTTTCTGTCAATATTTTTATAATCTGATCCTAGAGGAAAGTCTGCTCAAGAGGAAGTTTCTCACTGTAACCAGTGCCTGTAATCTGGTTCAGGTTATTAATCAACCTACCAGGGTGTTTACAAACACTACAGGAACTATATCATCCACATGTATCGATCACATTTTTACTAATACTGTAGAACTTTGTTCTAAAGCTGTATCCGTAGCCATTGGATAAAGTGATCACAATACAGTGGCTATATCCATTAAAGCCAAAGTTCCAAAAGCTGGGCCTAAAGTAGTGTATGAGATCATACAAAAGATTTAGCTGACTCTTATGTAGATGATGTTAAAAATATTTGTTGGTCTGATGTGATAAATAAGGAGCATCCAGACGCTGCACTTGATGAATTTATGAAATTGCTTCTTCCAATTATTGATAAACATGCACCTGTTAAAAAACTGTTAGAACTGTTAAGTCTCCATCAATTGATGAGGAATTGAAAAACTGTATGGTTGAAAGAGATGGTGCAAAAAGAGTGGCTAATAAGTCTGGCTGCACCTCTGACTGGCTGATTTACCGCAAATTGAGAAATTATATGACTAAACTCAACAAAAAGAAGAAACTGTATTATGAAGCCAAGATCAATTAAATAATGATTATCACATTTTTTCTTGTAGAGTACTTTAAATGAAATTATGGGCAGAAAGACAAATTCAACTACAGCTTTCATCAAATCAGATGCCTTATTCATCACAAAACCATTTGATGTTGCCAATTATTTTAATTATTGCTTCATTGGCAAACTGAGCAAACTTAGGCATGAAATGCCAACAACGAACAGTGAGACATCGAATTCATGCATAAAAAATGAAATAATAAAAGAAAAGCATTGGGTGTTGTAAAGTTAGTGTGGGAGAGGTGGAAAAATTATTGTTATCCATCAATAATGATAAACCGATTGAAACACTACTAGCGCACACCACCACTAACTAGCTAGCCATTTCACATCGGTTACTCTGGCCCAGAACAGAGCGGCACGTCTTGCTCTTCATTGTAATCAGATGGCTGATATAAATACTATGCATGCCAGTCTCTCTTGATTAAGAGTTGAGGAGAGACTGACTGCATCACTTCAAGTCTTTATTGAGAAACATTAAATCTTTTGAAAATCCCAAATGGTTTGCATAGTCAACTTACACATAGCTCTGACACACACACTTACCCCACCAGACATGCCACCAGGGGTCTTTTCACAGTCCCAAAATCCAGAACAAATTAAATAAAGCGTACAGTACCATATAGAGCCATCATTGCATGGAACTCCGTTCCATCTCATATTGCTCAAGTGAACAGCAAACCTGGTTTCAAAAAACAGATAAAGCAACACCTCACGGCACAACACCTCTCCCCTATTTGACCTAGATAGTTTGTGTGTATGTATTGATATGTAGGCTATGTGTGCCTTTTGTCATTTTTAAAAATTGATGTAGTTCTGTCCTTGAGCTGTTGTCTATTAATGATCTGTATTATATCATGTCAGGAAAAATATCATGAAAAACTCCCTAGAAAGGCAGAAACCAGGAAGAAACCTAGAGAGGAACCAGGCTATGAGGGGTGGCCAGTCCTCTTCTAGCTGTGCCGGATGGAGATTAACAGAACATGGCCAAGATGTTCAAATGTTCATAGGTGACCAGCAGGGTTAAATAATAATAATCACAGTGGCTGTCGAGGGTGCAACAGGTCAGCACCTCAGGAGTAAATTTCAGTTGGCTTTTCATAGCCGATCATTCAGAGTATCTCTACTGCTCCTGCTGTCTCTAGAGAGTTGAAAACAGCAGGTCTGGGACAGGTAGTACGTCCGGTGAACAGGTCAGGATTCCATAGCTGCAGGCAGAACAGTTGAAACTGGAGCAGCAGAACGGCCAGGTGGACTGGGAACAGCAAGGAGTCATCAGGCCAGATAGTCCTGGGGCATGGTCCTAGGGCTCGGGTCCTCCGAGAGAAGGAAAGAAAGAGAGCTAGGGAAAGAGAGATAAAGAAAGAAAGAAAGAGTTAGAGAGAGCATACTTAAATTCACACAGGACACTGGATAAGACAGGATAAATACTCCAGATATAACAGACTGGCCCTAGCCCCCCGACACATAAACTTCTGCAGCATAAATACTGGAGGCTGAGACAGGAGTGGTCGGGAGACACTGTGGCCCCATCCGACGATACCCCCGGACAGGGCCAAACAGGCTGTTAGGATCAGCTTGATCTCCCCCTTTAAATAAAGGACGAACCATGGCTGACTTCCAAGCAATGGGAACCTCCCCAGAAAAGGGAGACAAGTTAAAAAGGCCAGAGATAGACTTGGTGATGATAGGGGCAGCAGCCTTAAAGAAGAAAGGGTCTAAACCATCTGACCCAGATGTTTTTTTGGGGCCATGTTTCAGGAGCTCCTTTAGCACCTTGGACTCAGTGGCTGCCCAAAGGGAGAAACCTTGTAGCTGGGCAGGGGAAAAAGAGGGAGAAGCATCAGGGATAGTTGCATTAGAAGGGGTGAGGAAATGTTGGACGGGCAAGGAGGCATGGCTGAGTCAAATAGGAATCCTGACTAAATGAAGTGGTGATTAAATAGCTCAGCCATGTGCTTCTTGTCAGTATCAACCACATCATCAACTTTAAGGGACGGGCAGCTGTGAGGAGGAGGGTTAATTCTCCAGGTCTTTAAAAATGTTACAGAACTTCTTGGGGTTAGACCCACAGAGAGAGAACAGCTCTTGAAAGTAACTAACTTTGGCCTCCCTGATAGCTTGAATGCACTTTTTTCTCATTTGCCTGAATGAGAGCCTGTCAGCCTGAAAATGTGTGTGCTGAGCCTTTCGACAAATGCAATTCTTGAGGTGGAGTAACTCAGCAAGATCACGGCCGAACCAGGGACTGAACCTGTTTTTAATGATCATTTTCTTTACGGGGGCATGTTTGTTAACAATACCACTGAAAATATTTTTTAAAGTGTCTTCAACAGGGATCAAGCTGATTTTATACCGTTTTACATAGGCAAGGTCAAGAAGGAAGGCTTGCTCATTAAAGTTTTTTAGCAAGCGTCTATGACAAATCAGGACAGGTCGTTTCACTGAGCAGCTATTACGAACACACGCTGTAAAACAGTGATCACTAAGGTCATTACAGAAAACACCAGACTGATACCTATCAGGATTATTTGTGAGGATAACATCAAGAATAGTAGCCTTCTCTGGGTGTTTGGAGTAATACCTTGCGGGATTGGTAATAATCTGAGAAAGATTTAGGAAGTCCCATTGCTTTAGGACTTGGTCAGGTGGTTTAAGCATGTCCCAGTTTAGGTCAACTTGCAGGACAAATTCAGACTTAGTGTAAGGGGCCAGGGGAGAGCTTAGGGTAGGTAGGGTACAAGCCGGTGCTGATGGAGGACGATAGCATCCAGCAACAGTCAACAAAGAGCTATTTGAAAGTTTAATACTTAAAACCAGAAAATCAAATTGTTTGGGGACAGACTTGGTGGACACAACCGAGCACTGAAGGTGATCCTTGGTAAAGATTGCCACTCCTCCACCGTTGGAAAATCTGTCTTGCCGAAAAAGGTTATAACCAGAAAGGTTTCACTCAGTATTCAAAACACTCTTTCTTAACCACGTCTCAGTAATGACCAACACATCTGGATTGGAGCTGTGAACCCACACTTTCAATTGATCCATTTTAGGTAAAAGCTTCTAGTGTGAACATGCAGAAAAACCAGGCTTTTATGAGAGCATAAATCAGTGAAGCAGATATCAGAGCACAAGTCAGAATTGGGGCTAGCAACAGTAGATGGGCCAGGGAGTACATCCACATTTCCAGATATCATCAACAGTAATACAATCAGGGCACAGCATAGGACAGGGAGAGCTCTGCAGTGCGAATTTAGGACATCTGAATGTGCATCAGATGGCAACAACATCATATTGTACAGCAATTTCATCAGGTACCATGAATACAAAGCCGGTGAGAGGTGGTTAGAATGGGATTGGAGGCCAAAAGTTTGTGTAACCAATAGAGAGTCAGAGTCCCGAGTGTGGGAACAAACATAAGTCTGTCCCACGGTAGGGTAAAGAAAGTTCGTAGTCAACAACGCATGCAGGAGTCATGAGGCAAATAGCAAGATGTCCAAGATTGGAAAAAAATATAGAACGACTCGGGGCTAGCCTTTGTAGGTTAGGGAGAGAATCCAAGCAGCAGTGTAGCAGATTACTTGCATAAAATGCTGGTGGTAGGCCCTGAACAGCAGGAGGTGGCTTCAAGGCCTCTGGATTTGGGTGGGATAGCCTACCATTTGTTGGGCTCAAAGGCTTCATAACATCTTGCTTCACATGTCAGTGGTAATTGAAGTTTTATCTCTTTGTCCTAGCAAGTTGGTAGCCTTAGCATTCAGTCCTTATAAAGTCAAATGTATCATTGTAATGTATTTTTCTTCTTGGCTTTTGAAAGTAAAAAAATAGCTTCAGACTAAGCATTACTCACTCAGTTCCAGGTTGGATGGTGTTTTGTTTGTTTGTTTGCTGTATAGGAAGTAAGTGGGCTGGGGTAAATAGATATTGGGGAAATTGTTAATTTTATTATAGGCAGAGCAGTGGTCACAAATGTGACACTTATTTTTTTACATACAGTACACACACACACGTCCAAAAGTATGTGGACACCCGATCGTAGAACATCTCATTCCAAAAATCATAGGCATTAATATGGAGTTGGTCCACCCTTTGCTGCTATAACAACCTCCACTCTTCTGGGAAGGCTTTCCACTAGATGTTGGAACATCTCAACAAACCATTTATGTATGAACCTCCTTTGGTGCACGGGGGCCTTGCCAATGACGAAACAAGAAAGGGCCTTAGATTCGTCCGTCAGACTGCAATTTCACGAGGCTCCCAACAAACAGTTTTTGTGCCGATGTTGCTTCCAGTGCACGTTTGGAACTCGTTATTAAGTGTTGAAACTGAGGACAGGCGATGTTTGCGTGCCTCAGCACTTGGCAGTCCCGTTCTGTGAGCTTGTGTGGCCTACCACTTTGCGGCTGAGCCGTTAAGGCGCCAAGAGGTTTCCACTTCAAAATACCAGCACTTAAAGTTGACCGGGGCAGCTCTAGCAGGGCAGAAATTTTACGAACTGACTATGACGGTACCACGTTGAATGTCACTGAGCTCTTCAGTAAGGCCATTCCACTGCCAATGTTTGTCTAGGGAGATTGCATGGCGTTGTGCTCGATTGCATACACCTGTCAGCAACGGGTATGTCCACATATACAAATATCTCAGACTGGCCTTCTAGGCAGAGTTCCACTGTCCAGTGTCTGTGATATTTTGTCCATCTTAATCGTTTCATTGTCCAGTCTGAGACATGGCTTTTTCTTTGCATCTCTGCCTAGAAGGCCTTCATCCTGGAGTCACCTCTTCACTGTTGACAATGAGGCTGGTGTTTTGCGGGTATGATTTAATGAAACTGCCAGTTGAAGGCTTGTGAGGCATCTGTTTCTCAAACTAGACACTAATGTACTCCCACTCCCACTCTTTCTATTCTGGTTAGCCAGTTTGCGCTGTTCTGTGAAGGGAGATGGAATAGCCTTCATTTCTCAGAACAAGAAAAGACTGACAAGTTTCCGAAGAAAGTTCTTTGTTTCTGACCATTTTGAGCCTGTAATCGAACCCACAAATGCTAATGCTCCAGATACTCAACTAGTCTAAAGGCCAGTTTTATTACTTCTTTAATCAGAACTACAGTGCTAGCATAATTGCAAAAGGGTTTTCTAATTAAACTTTTTTAAATTATAAACTTGGATTAGCTAACACAATGTTCCATTGGAACACAGGAGTGATGGTTGCTGATAACGGGCCTCTGTACACTCATGTAGACATTTCATTAAAAAAATCTGCCGTTTTCAGCTACGTAGTCATTTACAACATTATCAATGTCCACACTATTTCTGAACAATATTATGTTATTTTAATGGACAAAAATGGGATTTTCTTTAAAAATCAAGGACATTTCTAATTGACCCCAAACTTTTGAATGGTAGTATATATATATATATATATATATCTCACACACACACACACACACAAAACGTCCTCTCACTGTCAACTGCATTTATTTTCAGCAAACTTAACAAGAATCAACAACTGAGACAAACTGAACAAGTTCCACAGACATGTGACTAACAGAAATGGAATAATGTGTCCCTGAACAAAGGGGGTTGGTCAAAATCCAAAGTAACAGTCAGTATTAAGTACACCAGCTGCATTAAGTACTGCAGTACATCTCCTCCTCATGGACTTTTTTGCCAGTTTTGCCAGTTCTTGCTGTGAGATGTTACCCCACTCTTCCACCAAGGCACCTGCATGTTCCCAGACATTTCTGAGGGGATAGGGGGGGGTGGCCCTGGCCCTAACACTGTTAATAACTGTTAACACTGTTATTCCTGTCTTGCAGGAAATCACGCACAGAACGAGCAGTATGGCTGGTGGCATTGTCATGCTGGAGGGTCATGTCAGGATGAGCCTGCAGGAAGGGTACCACATGAGGGAGGAGGATGTCTTCCCTGTAACGCACAGTGTTGAGATTGCCTGCAATGACAACAAGCTCAGTTTGATGACGCTGTGACACACCCCGCCCCAGACAATGACAGACCCTCCACCTCGATCCCGCTCCAGAGTACAGGCCTCGGTGTATCCGACCATCACCCCTGGTGAGACAAATCTGCGACTCGCCAGTGAAGAGCACTTTTTACCAGGCCTGTCTGGTCCAGCGGCGGTGGGTTTGTGCCCATAAGTGACGTTGTTGCCAGTGATTACATTTACATTTAAGTCATTTAGCAGACGCTCTTATCCAGAGCGACTTACAAATTGGTGAATTCACCTTCTGACATCCAGTGGAACAGCCACTTTACAATAGTGCATCTAAATCATTTAAGGGGGGGGGGTGAGAAGGATTACTTATCCTATCCTAGGTATTCCTTGAAGAGGTGGGGTTTCAGGTGTCTCCGGAAGGTGGTGATTGACTCCGCTGTCCTGGCGTCGTGAGGGAGTTTGTTCCACCATTGGGGGGCCAGAGCAGCGAACAGTTTTGACTGGGCTGAGCGGGAACTGTACTTCCTCAGTGGTAGGGAGGCGAGCAGGCCAGAGGTGGATGAACGCAGTGCCCTTGTTTGGGTGTAGGGCCTGATCAGAGCCTGGAGGTACTGCGGTGCCGTTCCCCTCACAGCTCCGTAGGCAAGCACCATGGTCTTGTAGCGGATGCGAGCTTCAACTGGAAGCCAGTGGAGAGAGCGGAGGAGCGGGGTGACGTGAGAGAACTTGGGAAGGTTGAACACCAGACGGGCTGCGGCGTTCTGGATGAGTTGTAGGGGTTTAATGGCACAGGCAGGGAGCCCAGCCAACAGCGAGTTGCAGTAATCCAGACGGGAGATGACAAGTGCCTGGATTAGGACCTGCGCCGCTTCCTGTGTGAGGCAGGGTCGTACTCTGCGGATGTTGTAGAGCATGAACCTACAGGAACGGGCCACCGCCATGATGTTGGTTGAGAACGACAGGGTGTTGTCCAGGATCACGCCAAGGTTCTTAGCGCTCTGGGAGGACACAATGGAGTTGTCAACCGTGATGGCGAGATCATGGAACGGGCAGTCCTTCCCCGGGAGGAAGAGCAGCTCCGTCTTGCCGAGGTTCAGCTTGAGGTGGTGATCCGTCATCCACACTGATATGTCTGCCAGACATGCAGAGATGCGATTCGCCACCTGGTCATCAGAAGGGGGAAAGGAGAAGATTAATTGTGTGTCGTCTGCATAGCAATGATAGGAGAGACCATGTGAGGTTATGACAGAGCCAAGTGACTTGGTGTATAGCGAGAATAGGAGAGGGCCTAGAACAGAGCCCTGGGGGACACCAGTGGTGAGAGCGCGTGGCGAGGAGACAGATTCTCGCCACGCCACCTGGTAGGAGCGACCTGTCAGGTAGGACGCAATCCAAGCGTGGGCCGCGCCGGAGATGCCCAACTCGGAGAGGGTGGGGAGGAGGATCTGATGGTTCACAGTATCGAAGGCAGCCGATAGGTCTAGAAGGATGAGAGCAGAGGAGAGAGAGTTAGCTTTAGCAGTGCGGAGCGCCTCCGTGATACAGAGAAGAGCAGTCTCAGTTGAATGACTAGTCTTGAAACCTGACTGATTTGGATCAAGAAGGTCATTCTGAGAGAGATAGCGGGAGAGCTGGCCAAGGACGGCACGTTCAAGAGTTTTGGAGAGAAAAGAAAGAAGGGATACTGGTCTGTAGTTGTTGACATCGGAGGGATCGAGTGTAGGTTTTTTCAGAAGGGGTGCAACTCTCGCTCTCTTGAAGACGGAAGGGACGTAGCCAGCGGTCAGGGATGAGTTGATGAGCGAGGTGAGGTAAGGGAGAAGGTCTCCGGAAATGGTCTGGAGAAGAGAGGAGGGGATAGGGTCAAGCGGGCAGGTTGTTGGGCGGCCGGCCGTCACAAGAAGCGAGATTTCATCTGGAGAGAGAGGGGAGAAAGAGGTTAGAGCACAGGGTAGAGCAGTGTGAGCAGACCCAGCGGTGTCGTTTGACTTAGCAAACGAGGATCGGATGTCGTCGACCTTCTTTTCAAAATGGTTGACGAAGTCATCTGCAGAGAGGGAGGAGGGGGGAGGAGGATTCAGGAGGGAGGAGAAGGTGGCAAAAAGCTTCCTAGGGTTAGAGGCAGATGCTTGGAATTTAGAGTGGTAGAAAGTGGCTTTAGCAGCAGAGACAGAGGAGGAAAATGTAGAGAGGAGGGAGTGAAAGGATGCCAGGTCCACAGGGAGGCGAGTTTTCCTCCATTTCCGCTCGGCTGCCCGGAGCTCTGTTCTGTGAGCTCGCAATGAGTCGTCGAGCCACGGAGCGGGAGGGGAGGACCGAGCCGGCCTGGAGGATAGGGGACATAGAGAGTCAAAGGATGCAGAAAGGGAAGAGAGGAGGGTTGAGGAGGCAGAATCAGGAGATAGGTTGGAGAAGGTATGAGCAGAGGGAAGAGATGATAGGATGGAAGAGGAGAGAGTAGCAGGGGAGAGAGAGCGAAGGTTGGGACGGCGCGATACCATCCGAGTAGGGGCAGTGTGGGAAGTGTTGGATGAGAGCGAGAGGGAAAAGGATACAAGGTAGTGGTCGGAGACTTGGAGGGGAGTTGCAATGAGGTTAGTGGAAGAACAGCATCTAGTAAAGATGAGGTCGAGCATATTGCCTGCCTTGTGAGTAGGGGGGGAAGGTGAGAGGGTGAGGTCAAAAGAGGAGAGGAGTGGAAAGAAGGAGGCAGAGAGGAATGAGTCAAAGGTAGACGTGGGGAGGTTAAAGTCGCCCAGGACTGTGAGAGGTGAGCCGTCCTCAGGAAAGGAGCTTATCAAGGCATCAAGCTCATTGATGAACTCTCCGAGGGAACCTGGAGGGCGATAAATGATAAGGATGTTAAGCTTGAAAGGGCTGGTAACTGTGACAGCATGGAATTCAAAGGAGGCGATAGACAGATGGGTAAGGGGAGAAAGAGAGAATGACCACTTGGGAGAGATGAGGATCCCGGTGCCACCACCCCGCTGACCAGAAGCTCTCGGGGTGTGCGAGAACACGTGGGCGGACGAAGAGAGAGCAGTAGGAGTAGCAGTGTTATCTGTGGTGATCCATGTTTCCGTCAGTGCCAAGAAGTCGAGGGACTGGAGGGAGGCATAGGCTGAGATGAACTCTGCCTTGTTGGCCGCAGATCGGCAGTTCCAGAGGCTACCGGAGACCTGGAACTCCACGTGGGTCGTGCGCGCTGGGACCACCATATTAGGGTGACCGCGGCCACGCGGTGTGGAGCGTTTGTATGGTCTGTGCAGAGAGGAGAGAACAGGGATAGATAGACACATAGTTGACAGGCTACAGAAGAGGCTACGCTAATGCAAAGGAGATTGGAATGACAAGTGGACTACACGTCTCGAATGTTCAGAAAGTTAAGCTTACGTAGCAAGAATCTTATTGACTAAAATGATTGAAATGATACAGTACTGCTGGAGTAGGCTAGCTGGCAGTGGCTGCGTTGTTGACTTTGTAGGCTAGGTGATGTCTGGTGAGGACCTGCCTTTACAACAGGTCTACAAGCCCTCAGTCCAGCCTCTCTCAGCCTATTGCGGATAGTCTGAGCACTGATGGAGGGATTGGGCATTCCTGGTGTAACCCAGGCAGTTGTTGTTGCCATCCCGTACCTGTCCCGTAGGTGTGATGTTCAGATGTACCGATCCTGTGCAGGTGTTGTTACACTTGGTCTGCTGTCCGTCCTGTCTCCTTTTAGCGCTGTCTTAGGCGTCTCACAGTACGGACATTGCAATTTATTGCCCGGGCCACATCTGCAGTCCTCATGCCTCCTTGCAGCATGCCTAAGGTTAGTTCACGCAGATGAGCAAGGCATCTTTCTTTTGGTGTTTTTCAGTCAGTAGAAGGGCCTCTTTAGTGTCCTAAGTTTTCATAACTGTGACCTTAATTGCCTACCATCTGTAAGCTGTTAGTGTCTTAACGACCGTTCCACAGGTGCATATTCATTAATTGTTTATGGTTCAATGAACAAGCATGGGAAACAGTGTTTAAACCCTTAACAATGAAAATCAGTTTAGTTATTTGGATTTTTACAAGTCATCTTTGAAACCCAGGGTCCTGAAAAAGGGACTTTCTTTTTTTGCTGAGTTTATATATATCAAAACAAAAAGGATTACATGCCAAGGTTAAGGCATACTATTTGCCTTGTGGCAAGGTTGGGAAAAATTTGGGAACAAAAGGGTTAAGAGTTCATGGAAAACATGGTCACATTTTTTTTGTTAATAAAAGGAGATTTGACAGAAATTGTTACCAAAATTTGCATCTGCCCAGTTCTTCCAGTAAATGTTGTTTTGTAAAATATCCAGTGTAAAATTGTTCAAAGTAGTCATTGTGCTAAGAGTTATGGTTTGTTAAACTTTTAAAGGCAATGGTTTTTGAATGGCATACAATTTAGTGAATAATCTGAGTCTCGTAGAATTTCTGTCACAGTGGTATTGCCCTGCTTCAATTAGGAAATTAGTATAGTCTTAGCTATTTTCTTTTGAAAATCTTAACGTCATACACGATTATATTTAGTTAATGGTTTGACAGGCCTTATATTATTTGTGGTATGGCAACTCTAAATGGTTGATAACGTTTCACCTTGTACGTGCAAGTGATTGACATGAAGCTTTTTCAGCGACATATTGGGTACTGGCGCAGTAGCTAGCTGTCGATGTTCAAGGTCAGTTGTCTACCGCTATGTAATATTTATTTGAGTTGTTTAGGGAGGTGCACCGGGGATTTCATTAACCTCCGTTTCTTACCGGACCGGGAATAAGATTGGGATCCTTGTGATATGTGATTTACTTAATTTGTTCGTACAGGTTGCATGCGAAAACTTGTTAGCAAAATGTATGAGTTTGGGAACATTGCCTCACTAGCTAAAACAATGGCAACGTTAGCTATAGACAGCTAGACCCGAATTGGATTTGTTTGACAACTTTGATAATAGCTAACGTTACCTTTAAGTCCTTTTTTAAAGTAGCTTACTTCTAAGAAACTTAACTAGCTAACCAACGCAACCTTGAATAGCGTTGGCTATAAAACTAACGTTAGCTAGCCATTTGCCAGATTGCGTTTGCATTGTGCTAACATTAGCAGACAGCAACTTGAACCTTCAGCGTTGTTGCACAATGTTAGCTACAGAATGTGCAATCTTAAATGACCTATGTTACGCTTTTTTTTCCCGTTTCTTCTTTGTATTGCAGCAGTCTTAAATAACTGTTCTCAAACCTCACCTCGGGGACCACCAGACGTGTCACAATTATATTGTAGCCCCGAAGTAACGTTAGCACACCTGATTCCCTTAAGTTAATTAAGGTTGTGATTAACTTGAATCAGGTGTGCTAGCACTGGAAATTCACGAACTGCGGGAGATCTCCGAGGAGCGGTTTGAGAACCACTGCTGCAGTGAAGACAAACTATTTCTTTGCACTGTACTCATGTCAAAATAGGCTTCTTAAAAAAAAAATAACATAACCATTGAGCCTTGTTTAGTGGAGCAATGGAAAAGATTATTTTGTCTCTTCTCTGTTTTCTAGAATGTTCAGGAGTCCACAGATTCTGGCCTTGACATGCCCTGTCAGGACCCACAGACCCCTGCAGCTGTCTGGCAGAGACCCCAACGTTCCTGCCCTACCTGAGCTCGCCTGTCAGAGGTGGCCTGGACCCAAAACAGGGAGAAGTCTCTGTCAGGGGGATGGAGGGGAGGAGGCAGTATCCCTCTCTTCAGCCATTTCTTCACAACTTGTTCGCAGAGGCACCTCCTGTTGTGGGAGTTGTCTCCTAAATGCTGCACCTCAACACACAGCCAACCGTCCTCAATTGTCTCAGGACTCTAGCTTTGTTTCTTTGAAACGTACACCACGACTGCCGGTGCTTGTAGCATGTGACCCTTGGAAAACCACTTTATTGGAACATTTGGGCAATTCTAAAGTCCCTGAATGTTTTAGTGACCTCAAGTGCCTTCTACAAAGGAGGCAAACTGACAATGGTAGCCAATGTTTATCTGCTGAGGAGAAGGTGAACGTCACATTCAGTGTTAAAAGTAATAGTTACAGTCCTGTTCAAAGTGGCAAGGACATTTTTCACAGACTGCTTGCGTCCACACCCAAACTGTGGACTGTGGATCCCCAGAGAAGCCTTTCACTCCAGAGCCGCGGCCTGCACCAGGCAACTGCCTCCTGCCCAGTGGGTGCTCTGAGGGAGTGCCTTTCATTGGTGAACGAGGCACGTTGCCGTCAGAGCCTGGGGCCTAACGTGGCTCTTTATGAGAAGGACGTCTGGGGGAAGAGGGGGTCCAGTGAGGCCCAGGGGAAGTGGGCATCCGTGCTGGTCTCTCTTTGCTCTGTGGAGGGAGAGCCCGCCTTCCTCTTCACCCTCAGATCCACAGCTCTGAAGGGCAGACACAAGGGTGATGTCAGGTAACCACAGACTCCTGCACCATTCCCACTGCTTTGGGGTATTTAATGTTTGACTTATGATGTCATTTGACAGAACTTATTTACTCTGAAATTGACAACTTTATTAGTGTGATTTGACAATATTGTCATGTAAATGCATGTATGAAGTAATACACAAGGCTGGAAATTGACAGTGCTGTGTGAATGTCCAGTTTTGCAGGGGGCAAGCGTGACCCCTCGGACAAGGACGTTGTGGACACCGCCCTGCGAGAAGCTGGTGAGGAACTGGGTGTCACTGTGGCAACAAACCAAGTTTGGGGCGTGCTGAAACCACTCAGGGATATGGTGAGGACCTTAACCCTACCCATAATCCTCCATGATCCCCAACCTTTCTGTGTGATGCACTGACAGTTAGTAGCTCCCCTCTGCTCTACACCATTTGAGATGGGGTAGTATTCTTTCAGTGAAACATTTCTTAATATGTCTTCACTATGTAAATTGTTTATCTGCTGCTTTTTCTAATCATGGCACATTTTTCTCTCAGTCTGGAATGATGATAGCCCCTGTACTGGCCAACCTCGGGCCCCTGGAGGCGCTGTCGTTCAAGCCAAATCCTGCCGAGGTACAGTTACAATCACACTTTTTTTTTCCCTTTGGGCTGAAATAACACTTACTGCCTAATGTGGAGTTAAAATGACATTTACCTTTGTCTCTCAGGTAGAAGAGATCTTCACCCTGTCGGTCTCCCACGTATGCAGCCCACAGAATCGGGGATACACCAACTTCCGTACCGGTGAGCGATATGGATACACCTTGCCTGTGATCCGCAACGGGAAGCACCGCGTGTGGGGACTCACTGCCGTAGCCCTCGAACACACGCTCAAACTCATCATGCCACCATGACAACCAATCATGCCAGCCATCAATACTGTTTTTTTTTTTGTAAAGTATTTGTGATGATAGAATAATTAATTATTTGTTTCATATGTAAAATCATTGGGGGTTAGAGCTCAATTGATGACTTCTTATAGTCAATGTATCCCTTATAACCAACAGTACATGTCAGAAGTGATATATTGAATATATGAGATATCAGGTAGGGTCATGTAAGGAACAATCACCTTCCATGTCAAAGCCACTGGATTGTAATATCACTGTATTTTATAATACTGACATAATAATCTGCAGTACTCCCTCAGTCATTCACTAACCTTATGAAAGCAACTCGCAGTGTTTCGGGTGTGTCAGAAAATGTTTGCTGATTCTATCCTTTTTTTAAATGTTATTTCCATAGACTTCTGGACAAGATCAATTGTTATTTTATGACATACAGACAGAAATAAATATATTGCAACAAATGTGCATTTGATGTACAACATACAGGTATTGTCTCTGGTTGTTGAAAAGGAAAACATAATTCAGTCAAATTCATTATACAGAAAATGCATGGTCCAATCACACACATTTGCAAAACATCAAGCTACAGTATGTCAAATTCCTTAATGCTTTTGTTAATATGTACATTTATTTTCTATTCCCACGTAAACTCCAACCAGTTCTGTTCCATCCATCTGTATTATGCTGTACAAAGCTAGCACCATATTGAGTCGGCAGAGTGCAACATTGTGATTGCATGTCTCAGGTTCCTTGAAAAGATTGGAGCTTTGATGGTATTCTTAAGAGTTCTTCTAGTCAGTCCTTTGTTGGATTCCTTTCATTACTATGGTTGTACTGTAGCACATTCAGGGGGGCAAGTGCTAAGCTACAGAGGCATCAGGGACTGGAGCACTCCATAGGGTCTTGGGAGTCAGGCAGCAGGTGGCAGTTGAAGGGCCAACTGAAGGTGAATACGTCCAGGGCCTGACGACACTGCTGCTCTGCCCAGGAGCACACTGACCGGCAGGGCTGCAGCACCCCACCCTGAGGGCTGCAGTGGGGCATGAACATCCCACACACCAGCCGGCGCAGAGGCTGGAAACACGCCAGCTCTGTCAGCACCTAGTAATAACCACAAACCACAGAGGAGAGTGGCTGTATGGTATCTAGTTCCATCTGAATCAAACACTTAAGGGAGGTCCTGCACATCCCATGTATGGTATTCTTCAGTGTGTAGTTGATTTATCGTGGTAGAAACAAGTGTAATGGCTGGGATGGAGTGAATGGTATCAAACACATGAAAATCATGTGTTTGATACCATTCCATTGCGGACATTATTATGAGTCATCCACCCCTCAGCAGCCTCTACCGCTATGCACCTATATTATGTTACAAATAATGTTCAAGTTAACTGAAAACCAATTAAATAAAATATCAATTTCATGTGAAATTGCTATTGTTCGGTGTGGTTGTGTGTTGACAGGCCAGGTGTGCGGTCTCACCATGTACTGGCGGAGCAGCGTGGCTGCCTCTCTCTGGTCAGCAATGGACAGCCAGATGTTAGGGAAGGAGGTGAGGTTGTAGCTCAGGCCCTGGCACATTTCCACCTCAATGGGCTCACAGGACGAGCCTGGGGGAGAGGCATGGAGAGACGGATCCAGAAAAGGCTACAAGTCTGCCATAATGGAGTCATTCTACTGAAGGCTTAGCAGTTGTGTTACAAATATACAAATAAACTCAGCAAAAAAAGAAACATCCCTCTCACTGTCAACTGTGTTTATTTTCAGCAAACCTAACATGTGTAAATATTTGTATGAACATAAGATTCGACAACATACATAAACTGAACAAGTTTCACAGACATGTGACTATAAAAAATGGGATAATGTGTCCCTGAACAAAGGGGGGTCAAAATCAAAAGTAACAGTCAGTATCTGGTGTGGCCACCAGCTGCATTAAGTACTGCAGTGTATCTCCTCATGGACTGCACCATTTTTGCCAGTCCTGTCTGGTCCAGCAACGGTGGGTTTGTGCCCATAGGCGACGTTGTTGCCAGTGATGTCTGGTGAGGACCTGCCTTACAACAGGCCTACAAGCCCTCCGTCCAGCCTCTCTCAGCCTATTGCGGACAGTCTGAGCACTGATGGAGGGATTCTGCGTTCCTGGTATAACTCGGCAGTTGTTGTTGCCATTGTGTACCTGTCCCGCAGGTGTGATGTTTGGATGTACCGATCCTGTGCATGTGTTGTTACACGTGGTCTGCCACTGTGAGGACGATCAGCTGTCCGTCTTGTCTCCCTGTAACTCTGTCTTAGGCGTCTCACAGTATGGACATTGCGATTTTTGCCCTGGCCACCTCTGCAGTCCTCATGCCTCCTTGCAGCATGCCTAAGGCACGTTCACGCAGATGAGCTGGGACCCTGGGCATCTTTCTTTTGATGTTTTTCAGACTGTAGAAAGGCCTCTTTAGTGTCCTAAGCTTTCATAACTGTGACCTTAATTGCCTACCGTCTGTAAGCTGTTAGTGTCTTAACGACCGTTCCACAGTTGCATATTCATTAATTGTTTATGGTTCAATGAACAAGCATGGGAAACAGTGTTTAAACACTTAACAATGAAGATCTATGAAGTTATTTGGATTTTTACAAATGATCTTTGAAAGACAGGGTCCTGAAAAAGGGACGTTTCTGTTTTTGCTGAGTTTATATGATGTGTGTGTTGTGTATTGATGGCTCACTGAAAGGGGGATAGGTTGAGTTGTCACAGTCGTGCTCATCTGTCCCATCTGCACAGTCAGTCCAGCCATCACACAGCCACTCCTGGTGCAGGCACTCCCCACTGCTGCAGGCAAACTGAGGAGGACTGCATGTTCCTGTCACAAACAAGGAAACGGGTGATCCACTCCTCATATTTCCAGCGCAAATCCCTTAAACCACTGTTAGATGTTTTAATAAATTGGCTTATTTTCTACGTTAGAAGAGCCATAATAGACTAGATACAGGGATACCAATCTGGGTCGTGTTCAGTAAGAAGGAAACGTTTTGAAACAGAGTGAAACGGGGAGGTACTACCTGAATGGAACCTTGTTTATTGTTGCTAAACTTTTTTGCTACAGTCTTTCCTACTGAACACTACTCTTCTGTGTATGGGGGGGGGGGGACTCACTCTCGGAAAGGGAGATGGCCTGGTAGGAAGCGTTGAAGCCACTGTCTGCTACACCCTCGTCAGCCACAAACACCACGGTTATCTGGGGCCCAGAGGAGGTCAGCTCAGGAGGCAGGCTAGTGCCACAATACCTGGAACAGGATAGAGAAGGAACACTAGAGCTGGCTGTGGTACAGTAACAGTAGTACTGTGTTCCAGGCTGTGGCACAGTAGGGTACAATTAGCCAGATCTGTTTATGACCAACTTCTGTTTTGCAACCATAGGAGTCCCCACCACAGGCTACTACAGTACACCTTCTTATCAATTAAGAGTGCTGTTACTGTTTTGAATGTTTTATGGTATACATATAGTGTCATATAGTGTCATACTTGCTTGATTTTTTATGCTTGATTTCAGAAAATGTCATTTGACTGGATGTACTTGCTTTGAACATTCCCTTTTCACCCCTTCTGAGCTCATTTACAGGTAGTGTATGAAAGAACACATTGTGAAGCTGACATAACAGATTTTACCGTCCGAGTACTCTGCCGGTCTCGCTGTCAGCACTGTCATGCACCTCCACATAGTCAAACTCACACACGTCCTGGGTCTCCAGACTGAAGTTGAGGAAACTCAGCCTGATAACATGACCCTCCTCAACAGAGATCCGCCATGTGCACAACTGACAGAGAAATAAGAGTAGATTAAACATACTTTACCATGGTAGGATTTCATGAAGTCTATTCTGGGTATATAGCTGGGTATGTCATTAGATACGATGCATGTTGGTGGTTTTGGTGATTTGCTAGATCAGGTGTAGGTAGGTACAGTACCTGTTGATGAGGGTAAGGTTTTGGGTGGTTTGGAGTTGCCAGGTAGCCGTAGGGTCCAGTCTTTTGGCCCCCACACTCTGTTCAACAACATAGCAAAAAACGAGGATAATTTGTTTTGCATAGATAAGCAAACAATTGCCCTTTTACTATAATTGATTACCAGGCTTCCTCACGACTTTGTCCACGTGATGAACGAGACTTAGACGAATGACAGTGCGAGTCTACCATTTTACATATCAGCCTTATTTTGCTTGTAGCTGCTGTGCGTATGCAGGTAAGTCACTCTGACGCTGAGTGTGTACTGTGCTGCACACCCTGTTCTTACCTTTGTGCTTGTGGCTGCAGTTGGCCTCATCAGAGAGGTCATGACAGTGTGGCTGACCGTCACACACTGACACAGGCAGGACGCAGCGTCCGTGGTCACACATAAACTCCTCCCTGGAGCAGCTCTCTGAGAACAGACGCGCGCACACACACACACACACACACACACACACACACACACACACACACACACACACACACACACACACACACACACACACACACACACACACACACACACACACACACACACACACACACACACACACACACACACACACACACACACACACACACACACACACACACACACACACACACACACACACACACACACACACACACACACACACACACACGTTGCTGATGTTACGCGTTAATGTACTGTGAACATATATGTTTCCTAAGGCAAAGATCAGTTCAGTGTACCTGTCGATTCTACCTCTGACCCAGTACTCACTCTGTTCAGGTGTGATGGCGTGGTACTGGGCGGTGAAGCCTCTGCCTCCGATGCTCCCGTCAGAACGAAAGGTCACCCACACAGTGCTGCTGTTGGTGTTTACAGTAGGGGGTGCCACGTTGCCACAGAACCTAGGGTGGAGAGAAACGTTCACTTTGAAAATGTCTGCCCCAAAAGGCAACCATAATGTATCGTTATTCTTCACCTAAAATCCCTGAACAGCAGAACTGCAAAACAAAACTTCTGGGGCATAAAGTAGAAAGAGTTGCTACCTATACAGAACTTGTATGCCACCTAGCTGCCACAGTGTGACATGAAGAGGATGCTTTTTCAAGAGGCTGCCATGCACTAGGTTCAGAAGCATGTAAAACATGTCCATAGTCACTATATGTTACATCCCCTTCAGTATAGGTTCATCTGATCCTAGATCTGCGATTAGAGGCATCTTCTACCTCGAAACAGGTATAGACACAGTGCGTTTGACCCACCTGGTGACAACAGAAGGTTGCTGCATCTCCTCCTGAAGCTCCAGCCAGTCAAAGAGGCAGGGGGACGGTCCTTCTATGGTCAGAGAGGACACATGGATCTGGACCAGGGATGGGGGGCGTGCCCGTATCACCCAGACACAGAGAGAGTCTGGGGGATACGACCCAGGGTGGTTGGGGGAGCTAAAGCTACCCTCTGAGTCTGTCAATACGCCCCCACATCCTGAGACAGACAGACAGACAGTGAGAAAAGTACAGGGTAGTGTATCACAGTATTATTACTGTGTTGGACGTACAATATTTGTAGGTAAGTACGCATCTGTAAGGTACAATCATTGGAATAGAATTACTTAGTCTTTTTCTATGGATACAACTGTAGTAGATAAATACCCACTAGTTTCAGGGGTAGGGTATCTGGCTGGCTGTGAGGCCACTATACTGTCCCTCTGACTGTGGTTGGTAGGGGTTGTGGGTAGACCACGAGGCAGTCCATCTCCAGTCAACAAGTCCAGGGGATTGGTCGACACCACTTCCCCATCCACACTCTGCCCCTTTAGTTCTGTGGTGTGAAGAACCCAGTGAGAGAGAGAGTAAGAGGACATTAGTGAATGACACAAGTTTGTGATGTTCATAGGTACTGTTCTGCTATTCCATGCTCAAGGAACCATATAGTGTATGAATTAGCAATGTTAGTTTAAATAAGGACATTGTGTCCATAATTATGTAGGTGTCTATGACGTTGATATTTTTTAAAATTAGGGTTCTTCTTGCTTTGTTTGAGAGATGAGTGAAATGTATGTACACCATGCTCTGTAATCAGTTCCTTTTGAGGATCAGAGGTCCCACTATTCCACCCATAGAATTACATCGATTTACAGTATCTGTGTGGTCCCACTCCTCCCACTGTCCCCATCCCCATCCCATCCCTCACGTGTGAAGATGAGCACCAGTGCCAAGACCAGGGCTGCTACCAGGAGCACAACAGCAGCAGAGACCGCAAGGGCCCCCCAGCTAGACCACGAACCTCGCAGACGCATCACACACACACTGAACACACCTCGGCCTGGGACACATACACACGTACGCATGCACACCAACAATCGCAAACCAACACACACACACACACACACACACACACACACACACACACACACACACACACACACACACACACACACACACACACACACACACACACACACACACACACACACACACACACACACACACACACACACAGGGAGGAAGATGGGAGGAAAGACATGGGTGGTTGAGGAAACTTGAAGTTGTTGTATAATTCCTGTCCCTCAGATAATTCTTGTTTCCACTTTCCTATTGTGGAAGACAACAACTAGGTCAAATTGAATAGGTCTTGGCATCTGGAAACAACCAATCCAATTGCATATCCAACTCTGGTGTTATAGGATGTTATGGAACGGGGTAACTAGGTTGTCAGACTCACTGTTTGCTGCTTGGTTCTTTACTGGTTCTGAGGACATGACAGTACAGGCAGAACTGAATCCTTCCACTTTCTCCTCACGCTCACCCTCAAGCTCAAACGCGGGGTTGCAGAAAACATTCTGGGAAAAGAAAAGACAATTGGTATAACATGGAACACCAAGTAACTTCCCACCATGAAATACAAGGTTGATATAAAAATTGAAACCAGAATTCCAGGCCCACACAAGCTGTCTCTGTCCTCACTTTGTAAATGTCAGAGGATTCTGAGTAAACAGATACTTCGGTGAGGTCTGTCATCTTCGGTTCAGTTTCAGTCTTCCAGGGAAACATTGAAAATCCACATCCTAATACCCACTCGACCCACAACGTAGTCTTGTGTTGTTGTTAAGAGCACATCAACAACAGGTTTGTTGGAACGTGAAAGGCGAAAAAATGTTTCAGCAGAAAATCTCAATGTGACAGATAAAAGAGGCCTGTATCTTTCCAGAGTGAATGATTCATCATTTTGTTACGAATGCCCCCAAAATATATTTATATATCTATATAAATCCACAATGTAAAAAATCCCACAATAACAAAATATTTAGTCCACCAATTTGAGGTTTAAAATCGAGTGAAAGTCCCCCCGGTGTTTATAGTTCGGTTCTCCTTTCATCACTTTATTAAGTCATAGCGTGTCTGTGTGTGTGTGAGGTAGGTAGATGTGCAGTCTGCTCTTGTTTTGTTGAGGGTGAGTAATTTGTTATAAAAGACGCCTAGAACTTCCTTCACAGTGTTCCACAAAGCCGAGTCAGCTGAGAGGGCTGAGCTCTAGAGCAGGAGGGGGTTGGGTGGAGTGGGGTGTGGGGGGCGCTCAGAGTAAATTCTCTATAATACCCATAATGATCACCTAATCTCCTAAAACATTTCTCACACACTACACACACATAAACAATGGCAAGCACAAACTGTGTCATTTACAAATCATACAGTGTATTGGCAACATGGCCCTAACTTGAAGTGAAGTTGGGACCCTGTAGTGGAACTGGGTTAAAAGGATTTGATCTCAGATTTAAGTTTCTGTTTTACAACCACATTTCTGATTCTCATTGATGGTCATCCCCTGACTCAGTAGATGATGCAACAATTTCTAAATATTACAGGCTATTTGAGTCTCAAAGTAAAATATTACAGTTAAAATAAAGATACCAACACACGGATAATAGTGTTTTATGAATCCTAAATGTAAAGTGAAATCACCCAGTTCTAGGAAAACGTGACTCAATCCATGCTTTTGTGTTTGCTGTGGTTCGTTAATGGATAGTCACTCATCAAACAAGATAACTACATCCTTTGTAGACATATATTTTTTAAGTCAGGCACCAACAGAGACGGAAAGGAGTAAGCACATACTTGTCATGCATGCTGTCACTCTGTTGTTGTGTGCGGCCTTCTCCTTCAGCTCTGTCAAAGAGGGTGAGTACGGAGATGGTCAGGGAGATGCACGAGTCAGAAGTTACTGTAACCAACAACACCATTCACGATCTATCAGTAATGTGTTTGTATCTCAGTAAAATGTTGAATTTCCGTCAGACATGTGTCTGTATGTCAGTCATGTCCGTATTTCAGTAATGTGTCTGTATTTCAGTCATATGTATATATGTATTTCAGAAATGTGTGTGGGTCGTTCCACCAACAAGGAGCCTTTTTAGAAGTGTAGCTTTGTAAATAAAAAAATAAATAAAAAACATGTTTGATTACAACTATTTTTAACATTCTGTCATAAAGAGCACATGTTCAACTTCGTTAAAAAAATCCCATCTGAAGATGTTAAATTAATAAAATCACAATAGTAAGTGCCTTTTAAGTGCCAAATAAAGTTGACCGTAACCGGGTTGGCGATTTCATCATAAATCAGTCCTGGGGCGGCAGGGTAGCCTAGTAGTTAGAGCGTTGGACAAGTAACCGGAAGGTTGCGAGTTCAAACCCCTGAGCTGACAAGGTACAAATCTGTCGTTCTGCGCCTGAACAGGCAGTTAACCCACTGTTCCTAGGCTGTCATTTAAAATAAGAATTTGTTCTTAACTGACTTGCCTGGTTAAATAAAAAATAAAAAAAATAAAAATCCCCATGTGACAACAGGAAAGGAAGCTTGTTGTGTGCAACAGGGAGTGGCAATTGAATGCAAGCTTCACAAAAAAACAAATGGTTCAACAATTTCTAGCCCATCTATGGGTAACAGGGTAGATGTGTTATGCTCGATCCGCTCAGTTTTCCATCACAAAACACCAGAGAATTTCCAAAAAGAGCTTACATGATTTGACTATTATATGTTTAATGTTTCTTTTGAAATAAATATTGAAAAAAATGAAGGTTTCACCATATTAAAACAAGAGTTCAGTTCACGTCACAGGGTTGACCGTAAAATGAGGGACAGATGTAAAGGATTCACGGAGGGACATGTCAAAATGGCATATTATCAAGTTTTTATTCAAATAATAAATCTGACTTATTGAATTCTCCATGTGGTCGATATTAAATCACACTTCATTTAATATAACAGGCTTTTAAAATTCAATATTGGTGCACAATTTCTACTTAAAACATCAGTGACTGTATTTCAGTAATATGTGACTGTATTTCAGTAATGTGGCTGCATTTCAGTAATATGTGACTGTATTTCAGTAATGTGGCTGCATTTCAGTAATGTGCCTGTATTTCAGTAATTTGTGACTGAATTTCAGTTATATGTCTGTATTTCAGTATTATGTCTGTATTTCAGTATTATGTCTGTATTTCAGTATTATGTCTGCATTTCAGTATTATGTCTGTATTTCAGTATTATGTCTGCATTTCAGTATTATGTCTGGATTTCAGTCATATGTCTGTATTTCAGTATTATGTCTGCATTTCAGTATTATGTCTGTATTTCAGTATTATGTCTGCATTTCAGTATTATGTCTGGATTTCAGTCATATGTCTGCATTTCAGTATTATGTCTGTATTTCAGTATTATGTCTGCATTTCAGTATTATGTATGGATTTCAGTCATATGTCTGTATTTCAGTATTATGTCTGCATTTCAGTATTATGTCTGCATTTCAGTATTATGTCTGTATTTCAGTATTATGTCTGCATTTCAGTATTATGTCTGGATTTCAGTCATATGTCTGCATTTCAGTATTATGTCTGCATTTCAGTATTATGTCTGGATTTCAGTCATATGTCTGCATTTCAGTATTATGTCTGTATTTCAGTATTATGTCTGCATTTCTGTATGATGTCTGTATTTCAGTATTATGTCTGGATTTCAGTCATATGTCTGCCTGTATTTCAGTGTGGATGCAGGGGGAAGACTACGGGGACTATGAGGATGAACAGCCCCAGAACTGTTCCATCGCTGAGAAGATCAGAGGCGGCAACGTGTCCTACTCTCAGGCGGGTACCGAGGGCAGCGTGCTGACCTATCACTGTAAGGCAGGATACTACCCGTACCCCGTCAGCCAACGGGTGTGCAGCGCCGATGGGGAGTGGTCCTCCATGAGACTGGCCGATGGCAGACGAGTGTCGCGAGCCTCCTGTAAAGGTAGTGTTTCCGGGGGATACAGAAGGAGGCAGGTGATGAGTTAGTATCTGATAAACTACTCCTCTGTCTCTCCATCTCTTTCTCTCACACAATGTGTTTCTCCCCCTCTCTCGCTCTCTCTTTCTCTCTCACAGAGATAATGTGTCCAGGCCAGCTCCAATTGGACCATGGTGAGTTCTGGCCCAGGGAACAGTGGTTGAAGCCAGGCGGGAGCCAGAGTTTCTCCTGCCACAGTGGCTTCAGCCTGTCTGGGTCGGCTCAGAGGAACTGCACCTCTCTAGGAGACTGGACAGGCACCATCCCAGTGTGTGATAGCCAAGGTGAGAAGCACTCACCCTTGTACAACATACCAGGTAAAGTAAGCTTCAGCACGTGTTTCTCCGTACGGTGCACAATATATTAAGTGGTAGAACGAGGATTCATATCAGAAGTAAAACATTAAGGTAGAGGTAATATTTGGTGCAAAGAACTTGTGTGCAAAAAAATCTCAGTATTGATTCATAAAACTGTGCCAAAGAGAGTGGACTTTACCTTAGCTAAGTTCAGACAGGAAATGCCACGTGTTCGTTTAACCATTTATTAGAAGATTACAATACATGTACAATGGTCTTGGCATTAGGCCCTGCTCCTTCTGGGTAGCTCACTGCCAGAGCATAAATCATGTAAGATATATTAATAACAGGCAGTGAACAATGTACCTATACCAATCCCCCTGACCGAAACAAAAGCAGAGCCCCAACAGGTGGAGGCTGGGGTGCGAAAGCAGAAAGCACACACACATGGCGAGTAGTGCATGTTACAGCATGCTAGATCGAATCCCCGAGCTGACAAGGTAAACATCTGTCGTTCTGCCCTTGAACAAGGCAGTTAACCCACTGTTCCCAGGCCGTTATTGTAAGTAAGAATTTGTTCTTAACTGACTTGACTAGTTAAATAAAGGTTAAATGAATAAAATAAAAAATGTGCATGTCACCAAAAACAGAAGCGCATAGAGAATTTTTGTGCAAACCTGGTATACTAAATAGACCGCCATATTAAGGTAGTGTGATTAACATAATTGGTTCAATATCAGCCGAGCCTATCAGCTGATTCAACACTCAGATTGCCTGTATGTAACCGCTGGGCATGATGTATTAATCACTATATACCCTGTGGCCGGACGTAAACGATCCTGACTAAGCACTACCGCTCTATTGACATAAACACATCCTTTACACTGAAGACATAGGGTGCGTCCCAAATGCCACCTTATTCTCTTTATAGTGCACTACTTTTGTCCAGGGCCCCGTGCACTATTTAGGGAACAGGCTGCCATTTTGGACTGCCATTTTGTCATAGTGGTAAAGTTGTAACTACCGTTGATATTGATATTGTGTGCATTCAGGCCAATGCCCATTCTTACAGAGGTCTGGTTGGTGTGAGGGCATTTATTAGTTGAGAGCTGGCTGCACCAATTGTGTTCAAGTGCATACAGGTGTGCATAGAGCCCCACTTACTTCGGTTTGATACTTTGATATAAGAAGCTTTTTGAATCGTAGAAACACATTGACAGGCACAGAGATGAATGGCGCTTTTCATATTATGCATTATAACCCTCTGCATATGCTTTTTGCAGTACTATATAATAATATATGCCATTTAGCAGACCTTTATGGAAAGCAACTTACATTACAGTGAGGACATGCATTTTAGTACACCGACACGTGACCCCTGCGGGACTTGATCCCATAACCTTAGCGTTTCTTGTTCCATGATTTACCACCGGATCAGTCAAATAAAGGCGTTTGGTTCTTATTATTTAAGTTAGTCTTGATTAGTGCATGTGTCATGGCTCATACAAAATCTTCTCATTTCAGCTGATGATTGTAAGAACCCAGGTGTGCCCCCGGGTGCCCTGAGGTCCGAGGGCCGCTTCCGGAAAGGGGAGAAGGTCCAGTACCGCTGCCAGATGGGTCTGGACCTGTTGGGCTCAGCCGAGAGGGTCTGTCTGGAGTCCAGGGAGTGGAGCGGCTCAGAGACACGCTGCCAGAGTCAGTGCCTTGACTGGACCAGGCTACGCTAGACTAATACATTGCTGCAACATTATGGCCATACCAACTTGCTACCTTTTTATATGTACACTTCAATCCAATGTTATTTACAGAGTCAAAGTTCTGTATATGCTAATATGCTATTATCTGTCTCAAAACAGCCCAGTATGCCTTTGACTCCCCCAGTGCAGTGGCAGAGGCTATGGGAGGCTCTCTGTCTGGAGTCATGGATGTTCTGTCACCTGAGTTCATAAAGAAAAACAAAGGTGATCCATTATAGTGTGTACGTGCTTGCATTTGTGAGTATGCTGTATCTCTGTATCTGTGTATACTCGGTGTGTCATATGTGTTACTTTAAGCTGAGATCATTACACCCCCTATCTTGTCCCTGCATTCCAGGAGTCACCTTTGCTAGGACCCTGCGGGTGGCTGATGGTCGTATGAACGTGTTCATCCTGATGGATACCTCAGGCAGCATCTCCAAGACCCACTTTAACCTGGCCAGGGGTGCCATTGCTGACCTCATACGCAAGGTCTTACTTTAATTTATGTCCCCACAAACATTGAGGATGCAGATTAAGCCTAGTCCTAGACTGAAAAAGCACTTTCAATGGAGATTCATTTCTGTGCCTGCAAAATCAGCCCTGAGAATCCTCAGAACTTAAAAAACGTCTCACAGATGGTAAACAACACACTATTCTATGATAAGCCGCTGAAAGACGCAAAAGTCTAACTAACAGGTTTCTCTCTCAGCTTGACAGCTACGAGATTGAGCTGAATTTCCAGGTGATCTCCTACGCCAGCCAGGCCAAAGACATTGTGGACATTGTGTCCAACAAGGATGAGCATGTCAGGAGCAACGTGAAGAGTGTCCTAAAGAGACTGGCAGCGTTTGATCACCGAAGTATGTCAGCACCTCTCCCTTTCTGCACTTTATGAAGCTATGACACTGTACAGGAAAGCATATACTTTAGCAGTTGACAATTGTTGAGGTGTGCTTGACTGATTAGCATGCATGACTGATTAGCGTAGAGTGCCTGGTGTGGTTTGATACAATTACCTGTCACCTACAGGCCACGGGAACAAGACTGGCACCAACCTGTACGCTGCTCTGTATCATGTGTATGAACGCATGGCCATCCTGAGAGAGAGGAACGAGACCCGATTCAGTGAGACGCAGAACGTCATCCTCATTGAAACAGATGGTACATTGTAGGGAGGGTTCAACCTACTCAAGGCCTTTTTCAATAGAATGTTCATTGTGTAGGGAGAGGAGAGAGGCATCCATGTGTATTCTCTCTGCCCCGTAGGGTACTCCAACACAGGGGGTAGTCCCCTGGCTGTCCTGGCTAAGATCCGCTCCCTGCTTGGGTACAGCACCTCGGCTCTCGACCACACCGAAGACAAGCTGCTAGGTCAGTTACACAGGGAGCCACACTGAAGACAAGCTGCTAGGTCAGTTACACAGGGAGCCACACTGAAGACAAGCTGCTAGGTCAGTTACACAGGGAGCCACACTGAAGACAAGCTGCGAGGTCAGTTACACAGGGAGCCACACTGAAGACAAGCTGCTAGGTCAGTTACACAGGGAGCCACACTGAAGACAAGCTGCTAGGTTAGTTACACAGGGAGCCACACTGAAGACAAGCTACTAGGTCAGTTACACAGGGAGCCACACTGAAGACAAGTTGCTAGGTCAGTTGCTAGGGAGCCACACTGACAACCGTACAGTTCTATGATGCTTCACTTAAGACTTTATAAACATCTACTCAGATTGTGTGTGTGTGTGTGTGTGTGTGTGTATTTTATGCAGATGTCTACGTGTTTGGTGTTGGAGACAACGTGAATAAGAACGAGCTGAATCTGATAGCCTCTAGAAAGAGACATGAGAAGCACCTGTTCATTCTGAAAGACTACAAACAGCTGGGAGAAGTGTTCAACAGCATGATCAGTGGGTTGTCTTGGTGTCATCATTAGATTTACCGCAACAAATGCATTTGATCATTTCCTGGTACAAATTCTGTATCAAAGTCGTTGTATAAAATATATTTAGCAATAGAATGTCGGAACCACGCAGAATGAAGTCAAATGCAATAGTGAGGATGCATTTATTTCTAGGTGATAAAAGTGTGACCATGTGTGGGGTGGCACAGGAAGATGTGTCAGAGAATCAGGAGGTGTTTGGGCCCACCAAGAAAGCCTATACCAGGCCGTGGCATGTCAATGTCATCACAGTAAGCCTCATTTAACAGAACATAGAAGACTGTACACAATACACACTATCAAAGACAACTCAATACAGTACCAAGGAATGTGCAGTCAACACAATCTACTCCATTCATCCCTCTACAGACTGGCGTTAAGTCTGAGACCTGCCATGGATCCATCGTGACCCAGAACTGGATCCTGACCGCAGCTCACTGCTTTTCTGCCGTCAGATTTGAGGGGAAAGTGGACCAAGAGAAAGTGACTGTGAAGCATGGTCAGTAGCCTACCTAATTTGCACATAGGTCTCTGCATTGACCTCAAACTGTTCATGGGTCATTTGGCAGTGTGTCGTCTGCCCATTTAGAAATACCAATCTATAACGCGGGTGATAGATAGCACAGACTACTGATGATCAAATAGGTGATGTCTATTCTACCTTTCATCCCCAAGTAACGCTTACTAGTAAGGATCAACCTCATGCCAATGTCCCCCAGGTTTTGAAGGAAATAAGGCAGCAAAGGTGCTGTTGGTGATCTCGCACCCACAGTACAACGTTGACGGACTCAGCCACAAGAAGGTGAAAGAGTTCTATGACTACGACATTGCTCTGGTCAAGGTTGAAACAATCAAGCTGTCATGGACGGCGAGGTGGGTTTGAGCAGCAACACTAGCTCATGAAATCATTCCCTTGTAAATGGTTCTCATTCCAAACCACCACGATTCCATCTACTTGGTCAAATCATTCACCAGCAATGACATTGTTACAATATTAACATATGAGTACTTTATTTCACTCTATTCTTGTGTAACTACATGACTTCCTGTACCTCCCTGAGTTGTTTATCTGGTATGTGTTCTCTACAGGCCCATCTGCTTGCCGTGTACCAAGCCTGCCAACCGAGCCATGAAGATGAGTCCCAACTCCACCTGTGAACGACACGGTAAGATGATTATTACTCCACCTGAACAAGCAGACAGAGTGCAATGCTTTTTTTATTTTTTTATTTTTTAGCTTGACAAGCCCAACTCAACTAGTTGAACTTGGTACTGCTGGCCATGACTGGTGTCATCCACCCATGAATCAGATCATGTCTTGGCTCTGGTTATATTTCATATATATATATACACACATACATATACACTCACTGGCCAGTTTATTAGGTACACCACCCAGTTCATGAAAATGGATGACTCAGACAGTGAGTCACGAGGCAGACTGGCATCCAGTTACTGTTGGAATGAATGTTAGAATGGGCAAAACAAGTGACCTAAGTGACTGAGCATGGTGAACGTTGGTGCCTTTATTGTTATTTAACAGGCAAGTCAGTTAAGAACATATTCTTATTTATAATGACGGCCTACCGGGGAACAGTGGGTTAACTGCCTTGTTTAGGGTTAGAATGCCAGATTTTTACCTTGTCAGCTCGGGGATTCTGATCCAGCAACCTTTCGGTTACTGGCCCAGCTCTCTAACCACTAGGCTACCTGCCACCCCTGGTGAGCCACATCCAGTACCAAACAAAACCATCCAGTCAGTGGCAGTCCTGTGGGCGAGAACAGCTCATTAATGAGAGAGGTGGAATAAATAATACATTGGTGAGTGTATAATAGCCTGTTAATGAAGTGTGTGTCTGCAGAGAAAGCCCTGCTACCCATGGAGGAGACCAGAGCCTACTTCATCAACAAGGGGGCTTCAGTCAAGGATGCAAAACGCAAGCAAACACACATTCATACAGGGAGTAAGGTTAGTGGTACTCAACAACCAAAACACACATTCATACATGGAGTAAGGTTAGTGGTACTCAACAACCAAACACACATTCATACAGGGAGTAAGGTTAGTGGTACTCAACAACCAAACACACATTCATAAAGGTCTTGGTCAAATCCACAGGCCTTCTACAATATAATCTCTATCGTTGGCTCTGCATTTACTACCATTTGTGTATGAGGAGTGAAGTTCTACAAATGTACTTTGTGAATAAGAGTTTCTCTGCATGTATGCCTGCAAATTATGTCTAATTGATGTGCATGTTTGTGAAGGGTTTCGTATGAAGGGCGTGGTGTTAATTGGTAGAACCATTGTTTGATGTTCCTATTTGCAGAGGCCTGACTGTATTAAACAGGCTGAGAACACACTTCTAACTCCTCACAATGCAACTCTGAATGAATACGTGCCAGACAGGTTTCTGTGCTCGGGCGGATCTGCCGATCATATAGATGCAGTAACTTGCAAAGGTATGTTTGTAGGATTAGACAGCATGGGAAGTCACATTATACAACTCGGGAAGACAAATTAATTCATATACAAATAATAGGATAAACCTTTATGTTATTCTCATGTGTGATATGATCCAACTTTTCCTGACAGGTGACTCTGGAGGTGCTCTGTTCCTTCTTAACAGACTGCGGTATTTTCAAGTGAGAAACTCCCCTTCCACTAAATCTTCTCCATGATAAGCATACTTCATACTAGCATATAGAACTACGTACCAGTATCTGGTGTTTGGTTCATTAGGCCAAGCTAAGTGTACTTTTTGTATGACTATTCAATGATCAGGCATATACAGTTGAAGTTGGAAGTTGACACACACTTAGGTTGGAGTCATTAAAACTCGTTTTTCAAACACATTTCTTGCTAACAAACTATAGGTTTGGCAAGTCAGTTAGGACATCTACTTTGTGCATGACACAAGTCCTTTTTCCAACAATTGTTTACAGATCATTTCACTTATAATTTGTTGTATCACAATTCCAGTGGGTCAGAAGTTTACATAGACAAAGTTGACTGTGCCTTTAAACAGCTTGGAAAATTCCAGAAAATGATGTCATGGCTTTAGAAGCTTCTGATAAATGATGTCAATTAGCCTGAGTCAATTGGAGGTGTACCTGTGGATGTATTTCAAGACCTACGTTCAAACCCAGTGCCGCTTTGCTTGACATCATGGGAAAATCAAAAAATATCTGCCCCAAAAAAATTGTAGACCTCCACAAGTCTGGCTCATCCTTGGGAGAAATTTCCAAACGCCTGAAGATACCACGTTCATCTGTACAAACAATTGTACGCAAGTATAAACACCATGGGACCATGCAGCAGTCATACCGCTCAGGAAGGAGACACGTTCTGTCTCCTAGAGATGAACGTACTTTGTTGCGAAAAGTGCAAATCAATCTTCACAAGGTGAAGATGCTGGAGGAAACCGGTACAAAAGTATCTATATCCACAGTAAAAGGAGTCCTATATCGACATAACCTGAAAGGCCGCTCATCAAGGAAGAAGCCAGTGCTCCAAAACCGCCATAAAAAAAGCCAGACTACGGTTTGCAACTTCACATGGGGACAAAGATCGTACTTTTTGGAGAATGTCCTCTGATCTGATGAAATAAAAATAGAACTGTTTGGCCATAATGACCCCTCGTTATGTTTGGAGGAAAAAGTGGGAGGCTTGCAAGCCGAAGAATACCATCCCAACCGTGAAGCACGGGGGTGGCCGCATCATGTTGTGGGGGTGCTTTGCTGCAGGGGGTACTGGTGCACTTCACAAAATAGATGGCACCATGAGGATGGAAAATGATGTGAATATATTGAAGCAACATTTCAAGACATTTCAAGTTAAAGCTTGATTACAAATGGGTCTTCCAAATGGACAATGTCCCCAAGCATACTTCCAAAGTTGTGGCAAAATGGCTTAAGGACAACAAAGTCAAGGTATTGGAGTGGTCATCACAAAGCCCTGACCTCAATCATATAGAAAATGGGCAGAATTGAAAAAGCATGTGCAAGCAAGGAGGCCTACAAACCTGACTCAGTTACACCAGCTCTGTCAGGAGGAATTGGTCAAAATTAACCTAACTTACTGTGGGAAGCTTGTGGGAGGCTCCCTGAAACATTTGACCCAAGTTAAACAATTTAAAAGGCAATACTACCAAATACTAATTGAGTGTATGTAAACTTCTGAGCCACTGGGAATGTGATTAAAGAAATAAAAGCCTAAATAAATCATTATCGCTACTATTATTCTGACATTTCACCTTAAATCAAAGTGGTGATCCTAACTGACCTGAGACAGGGAATTTGTAATATAATTAAATGTCAGGAAATGTGAAAAGCTGAGTTGAAATGTATTTGGCTACTGTGTACATAAACTTCCTACTTCAACTGTAGGAATGAATCCACACCCGCGGTTCTATTCCATCTATCCTGCAGGTGGGAGTAGTGAGCTGGGGCACCAAGAACGTGTGTGAGCCACAAGACAGTAGTGACAGGCCCCCTCCTGATGCAAGGGACTTCCACATTAGTGTCTTCCACTTGCTGCCATGGTTAAAACAGCACCTGGGGACGGAGCTGGAGTTTCTACCTATGAACGACTGAGTTTCAACTTGGATTCTCACAAAAAGCTTAAAATATTGATTTAGTAGCGCCAATTTAGGAAGGTGGCTTAATAGCAGAAAAAGATGCCTTTCCGTTTCCCTACTTTACAGAATAAGACCCATTGTAAAAATAATCAAATTAATAACAATTTATTAAAATATAAAATGAATTAAATGTTGTTGTTTTTTACTTTTTAGGTTTTCTGGAAACAAGTACTGTATATCTGACAAGAAAATATGACACTCAAGCAAATCAAACAAAAATGCTGTCTGCTGTGATTACATTTAGTTAAAACATCTGTACCTTCAAATGTATGTAGTGCAATAACAGTGATTTGTTGATTAGCAGCAGGTAACTAAATAGTTTGTCTACATACAGCCACAGGGTACAACGGCTAGATTATTTTCCTGAAATTACTCTGCACCAATAACATTCTGACAAATCTTAGGTTAGAATAGCGTTCGAATGCCAGCCACCCAATCAGCCTTCAGAGAACTGCCTGAAGAGGGCCTCTGATTGATTGTCTGTAAAGGTTGGGACAAAATTAACTTGCAGGATTTCTCCTGTGTGGAGAGAAAAAGTCTGTTCAGAGTGGGCAAATACCTTCGGACATGCATTTATTTTACATGACATATGTATATGCTGCGTTTATACAGGCAACCCAATTCTGATATTTTTGATATCAGATCAGCCCTTTTGCTAATTGTTGGGCAAAAGATCACAATTGGGATGGCTGTGTAAACCATAAAATTCATAAAGACATATTTGGTATATTAGTGTGCTCTGATCCTTTCAACCCAATGTGGAGGCCAGTGAATCCCTACTTTGAGAATGTGATGCTGTGAAGTCCCTTGATAATATCCAATGTCACTTACTTGTGACTGTGGAAGATCATGCCATTGACTTTGAGGTGCTTAGTGGCGAGGGGGCCATCTCACGGAACTGTAAAGCACAGGAAGAGCCCAATAATGAACAACACTATGCATCAGGGCAGCACCTCAGAGCCTATATTGAACTGCGTGTCTCCCATGGCCTGTATTTTATAAGGTTTAAGAAGTGGACATTGAACCAGATGGTTGTAGTTTAAGTTCCAGATTGGGCTATACTGTGTGGGCGATCAGGTCCCAAGTTCACATTACCTTCTACTCTACTAGAATGAACCATGTGTAGTCTGGTATACGCAGTTCCGTAGATGGAGAGAGGAGACCTACTCTGTTGTTGTGCTTGGCCTGCTCCAGGGAGGCAGAGCAGTTGAAGCAGCAACAGGACACGCCGAAACTCTTGCTGACAGCATCATACCTGGAGGGTTAGGTTCATGGATGTAGCAGATTTACCACCATCTGCTATGGACGTTGTTTAGGTTGTTCATGAATTACAAACCAAAAGTGGTCCACACACTAGTAGTAGCACAGAGGCAGGTACCGTTTGCAAGACTCTGGGTCTGGGTTGGTGTTATCCTCCACCACGCTGCGGCCCTCCATCAGAGCCCGCTCACAGACCGATACACAGCTCTGCTACCATCCCAGGGTGTCCTGACAAACACAGATCAGGTCAGTGTGTGTAGATTGGTGTGTGTGGGTGTTAAAAGATCGAACAGCACACTGATCCACTCACCCTGTGCACGTGATTTTTTTGGGATGACGTGTGTGTGGAAAAAGGTTGACTTCCCGGCTAGATAAAAAAAAGAAGGCAGATAGTTGTCAGTAAAAAGTGAGGAAGAGAAAGAAAAAGGAATACACGTCCACTTGCCAGCAGGGAAACCCACGGCAATGATGACTTCCTGCTTGGTGGAGGTGATGGAGGCACTGGGCAGGTCATACAGACGGGCGTTGGAGTCACGTTTCCTCTGGAGAGAGAGACTCATACAGAGGCTTAAAAAGTTTCAGTATTCTGTGCAGACAGAATACCACTGATATTCACCAGGTTACTCACAGGATCAAATGGAGGAAGACTGAAGGGGGCGCTCTTCCAGCACCAGGAAGAACTCTGGAGTTTGGAACTGCAGCTCAAGATTCAGAGCAAACTAGTCGAGAGAGACAATCAGGCACTATTAAGATGTGCAATGCATGCCTGTACAACACCTGGTCATAAAGTGTATCTACAACATAGCGAGAATCACCTTTCATACAGTCAGTGGACACAACCGTTTCTCTGCCGATTTGTCTCCATTGATTTGTATCATATTCAAATTCCTTATTTCAACCCACTATTTGGGACACTTTTTCTGTTTGGTGTGTATGAAGATGCGCAGGAACTAGAAGTCAGGACAGACTGGTGGGCAGTTGAACAAACTGGTTAGTGCAGGTCCTCTCACCAGTCGGTCACGGCAGGAGAAGTCATTCTTCTTCTTCTTGACAGGAGCCCAGTTAACAGGCCGTCCCTCTGCATCTGTGGCAGAGGAGAGAGAAAGGTCTCAGGCTCTCAGCTGCTGGAGGGCGAGTACACGTTCATCAAATGTGACCATAAGCAGCACATCACTTACAAGAGTCAGGATAAGAATAGGCTAAGTAAGAGGAAGATGATATGTTGCTATGGGGTGTTGTTGTTGTTGACTCACCTCCCACAGAGACTCTGGCTCTTGTCTACAGCCACACCGCCATTTGCCTGAGAAAGGAAAAGCACAGGCACATGGTGTACCATGTTTGTTTGTTGTTGGGGGGGGGGGGGAGCATATGCGGGAAACATATGGACAAATTAAAGTACTTTTCTATCCTAATATTTCTATTGTATTCTAATCTGATATTTCTATTCTATTCCATTTATTTCCCGCACCATGCGCTTGTTGAAGTATGAAAATGTACACACTCACTACTGTAAGTTGCTTTGGATAAGATAGTCTGATAAATGACTAAAAGGTAGAGTAAATGTTGAAGCAGTGACTGGTCTATGTCATGACTCACCAGGGTAATGTGGTCTAAGTGGATGACAAGCACAACTCGACAATGCCAAAGGGAGTTGGTATTGTGGACCTTTTGCGACACACCCATGTTGTGGTATTTTGTAGAAGGATACAACCATAGCCACCCTTTAATCCCTATTCACAATGTCTGATATGAGGCATGTCTTCTTCTGGTCTCACCTTCTCACAAAGGTGCTCCCACATCCCCATCACTGACTTCCTGTAGATCACAGAACCAGACACCACAAAGACATGAGACACATACAGTTTGAGGTGTCAACATCTGAATTACACACAATAAAATACAGACAAACACATAAATACAACACAGTGTATCTGCTTCCAAGCTCCATCTTTGTGTGTAAATGTTTCTTGACTAACCTGTACGGGGAGCTGTAATGTCTTTAGAATGGTCTCCACTTTAGACTTGAAATCCTCAGGTTTCAGTTTCCCCCTAGAGATGCCCATCTGAATGGTGACGAACACAACCTAGGGGGGGGTAACAGGGACATTGTTAGCTATTCATCTAGACACAAATGACCATTAAAAGGATGCATAACACCATGCCCAAACTGGACGCGTGTGTACATCGGCGTGCACAAACATGCGCAAATTGATTTTGTCCTCCAACACCAAACGCGATCACGACACACAGGTTGAGATTTCAAAACAAACTCAGAACCAATTATATTAATTTGGGGACAGGTCGAAAAGCATTAAACATTGATGGCAATTTAGCTAGCTTGCTTGCAGTTGCTAGCTCATTTGTCCTGGGATATAAACGTTGAGTTGTTATTTTACCTGAAATGCACAAGGTCCTCAACTCTGACAATTAATCGACACATAAAAAGGTCAACCGTATCGTTTCTAGTCATCTCTCCTCCTTCCAGGCTTTTTCTTCTTTGGACTTTATATGGCGATTGGCATCTAACTTTCATAATAAGGTGTATTACCACAACTGACCGACCTCAGTTCATCTTTCAATCACCCACGTGGGTATAACCAATGAGGAGATGGCACGTGGGTATCTGCTTCTATAAACCAATGAGGATATAGGAGAGGCAGGACTTGCACCACGTTCAGCGTCATAAATAGAACTGACTTCTATTTTAGTGCTTGGCAACGCAGACGCTCGTTGGTGCGCACGAGCAGTATGGGTGCAATGATTGAATAACATGTATGTGTACATTTATTTTGCAACGCGAGCGCTGTGGTCAGCATGTAAGAAGCAGGTCTCATAAAACAGCTTTGCAGTGTCCGTGCTTGACAATATATTTATGGTTTGCCACTACCTTGTAACCTTTATTTAATAAGCTGGCCTGTCTGGGCTGGATCTCAGGAAAGAGAATCCTGTGAAGGAGATAAGAGAACAAATAAAGGGAAGGAAAAGTCAAGAGACGAAGAAGAGAGATGAGGAGAGAGCGATAGACCAAGCAAAGCGAGAGGAGGTCGTATGCAAAGCCAGGACTAGACAGAACAGAAGAATGTCTGGGCCAAGAAGAAAGATGGGTTGGCTTTAAAAAACAAATTACTAAAAGTAATTGTATTTGTACTGCTTGGTTGGTCCAAAGTGCTCAAATGTAGGCCTAAAAAATGTAATCCTTTGATGGACAATAAATAAAGCATCTCATTCAAACATAACGCAAAGATTAATTGGCTTGAATCAAATATTTAGTTGTACAGAGTTACCTCTAACCTTGGTGCTTCCAGTGATGCCAGCAGCTGTGTAGAGCATGAGGTTTCCAATCTGTTGCCAGTGGCTTTCAGAACATGCTGAGGCTGATGCCTGCTGCTGGAAACCATCTCTGATGGCCCCTGAAGCCCTCTCTGATATCTCTTGGAGCTGTCAGAGCTTCTCCTCAGCAAGCTTCTCAGCCTCATCCTCGCCCCCGCTGTCTGAGCCCTCAGTCCTCCAGTTCTCCTGCGGGTCCTCCTAGGAACTGCGTGGCCTCTTGGATGCCTGCATCAAAAACAAAAATGCAATCATGGTATGGTCAAATAAAACTTCAAGTAAATTGAGGTTGGCATTGTGAAAACATGGTGTATTTTGAACAGTAGAAGTGATACGTTCAGTCCTCTTGGTTCCTCAAAATATTGCTAGACAAATTAAAATGCATGCCATTTTCTCCTTTAAAGATAAACGTGTTCTCATACCTTCTCGGGAGAGGAAGCAAAAAAGTATTGGATACTGCGTTTGAGACCTGTGCTCTGAAACTCAGTTGTTCATTCCTCCTTTTGTCTTATCCAACACGTTCAACCTTTCTACAGTCTTCCCCTTCTGGGCAGGGGATGAGGAGGTTTCGTTGGAAGTAGAGAACTACACTCTGAAGGGGTGGCTCTGGTTGACCAGGTAGAAGGTGCTGTCATGGGTTAGTCGGCCAGACTGGCCTCGACCAAGACTCTCGCTGCCCAAGGAAGAGTTTGGACCAAGCTGAAGAGGAAAACTATTGTTACTTTGACAGCAATTACAGACAGGTTAAGCAGTAGTGTTGAGTGTTTAACTAAGATTAGAGTGTTGGCCTCATCAACAGGCACAATGTAATAATTTCATACCTGTATTACAAGTATCTCCTTGTCTGCATAACAGGCCACCAGCTTCGCTAGAAGGAATATGAAACATTTTATATAGTTATGCAGTTTAGATAGCTGGCTTGAGTAATCCCACTAGACACCCATTTAAAATTATGCAACAGAAATATGTATCCCAATAATCTGTCCTTTCTCCTGAAGCCTACACTCATTCACTACTCTTCTCACATTTAAAAGCTTTGCATTGGTGTAAGCAAAGGCTAGAGGAAGTTTCCATGTACCATTCCTTTTAAATCCATGAAGGAAAGTGAACAAGTGCGCACACCTTGGGAGGAAATAGAAATAATCCGAACATAGCCATTGATACCTATTGGTATCGAACGTTAACTAGCTAGTCCTTTTACCCTGGTTTCGGGAGCACTTCTTGTCAACAACTACAGTCTCTGGACCACGACCTAGGATCACGGCTCGGTCATCGGCTAGTGGGACACAAACTCCGGATGCACTGACTACTGAGCACTGCTGCATCTGCAAAGACAAGAGACAGTAGTGAACAACAAATAACGTAAGGGTGTCCGTAACATGTCATTTTAAAATGGCTGTAACGTGAATTAACCATGCCAAATTTGACTGAAGTCAAGAGCGATAATAAGTAATGTAGCGTTATAAATTAAACGCTAGCTACTGGCTAGCCATGTATTCGTGTAGTCATGCATGGGCCAAAGCCAAGCTTTGCGTGGTGAATACATCCACATTGGTCATTCAAAAGTGTACTCGTTATTTTCAGTTCACAACTACACAAGAGGAGGTATGGAATATTGCAGAGAAATAAGCAGAACACTTTAAAGGTGGCACTTGCCAACTTTTATTGGTTTGTCACAAAAACACTTTCGTTTAGAAACATCCATCTCATATATGGTTCCGAACCTAGTGGGCTTGTTTTCCATGTTTTATCACTCTGCCATCATACCCTCTATTCGTTTTCCACAATAAGACTACTCACATGGATGGAGTCAGTCTCAGAAGTGCTATTAGAATACCTGCCTGCCGAAAAACCGGTTTGTCGAAACAGACATCTGACTAGCCGAGGTTTACCCAATTCAAAGACGCTAACTGCTTTAGCACATATTGACATAGTATCTTCTGTTGAACAAAGGGTACATTAAATTACTGCACTCCTTAATATGGTTAGTGTTCCCACAAGGCCCTATCTCCATGTTACATCGCTTGTTTACAGGAGAAATAGGCTGCCATCTGTGCCAATTAGCTATTTAGCTCGCTCTGAACACCTGTACATAAATCAAGCGAAACTTGGGAGGAAGTGTAGTTCGACAATTAGAGGCACACATCTGTGCAACTCTTACTGTAGGAGTTTAGATTTTTTTTCATTAACAGCTGAAAACCCTAACGTTACATACGGAGAAGGGTTTTCAAGAGATAGTTCAGGTTAATGTAGTTCGTTTGGCAATTCCATAGTAATGGAATTAAAATGATACTCCGATTTTCACTTTATGTATATAAAAAAAAAAGTTTAACAAACCACACAATTATATGCACAATGAGTACTTTGAACAATTTCCACCAAATATTTGACAAAAAAAAATAAAAAATGACAGAAAGAAATGTGCAGATACAAAGCTTACATCTGCAGTTTTTCCAGTAAAGGTTTTGTGTTTGTTAAAAGTACTCATTGTGCATAGAGTTGTATGTTTTGTTAAAACTTACTCAACCCCAATAAGTATGATTACTTGCGAGTATTGTGGATTGTCAGATTAATATACTAATTTGATTAAAACATTTACAGGCTTTGCAAGGAGAACAATTTCCCGTTACCACTTTAAACAGGAAGCTGATGTGTGCATTGCCACTTGCAGTTTAATTTTGAATCCCCCATGGGTGCAAAACAAATCTTTGATATGGAAACTCTCATTTATTGCGGTATTGTGTTAGAAATAAATAGTAATGGAGTCTTTTTGTAGGCATGGTTCGTTGGACAAAGAACTCCGAAAATAACTTATCTGGTAAACACTGGTTAAGTTTGTTCTATGAGATCATCTTCATCAGCTAATGTCACTTTGTGTGAATTTTGGAAGAATTTATGTTTTAAAGCACAAAGGCTTATAATTCATAAAGGTCATTTTAACTAACTGCTAATATCTCATAGAACAAAATGTATAACATCTCCTAAACCTGTGTTAACCTCAGACCTTACTTTCAGCATTTATTCCAAAACCCTATTCTTTCCCCATTCATTTTTCCTGTAAGGATGGTTGAATGAACCTGAGGTAATTCCCGGGTTTAAGACTAAAAGTGGCGAGTTTGATTGTGTTGTGAAGAAAAGTACAATCATCATATAGAAAATGAAGCTGTTTCCGGTTCCGGTTGGAGCGAGCGGTCGCATCTACACTTCGGTCCGCAGGTAGTATAACTTTTCATTACATTTCGTTATAGTACAACGGTTTGATTTGTCTAATCTTAGCAATTTCTTCTTAGCTAGCTACATAGCCGTCTTTGTATCAACGATAATTGCATAATTATCGTATTTCGTCGTCCTAACGTATCTGCCCAGCAGCTAGCTAAGCAGCTAGCTAACACCAGCACTGTAGAAACTATTACACTCAACTGAACGACTCGATTAGCGTAGTGTCAGCTAGCTACATAGTTGTCTTCGCTGTCTTCGTATCCAAGATAATTGTGCAGTTTAGAGTGTGTAGACTTAGAGTGATTATCTTATTTACCGAGGTTAGCTAGCCAGCTATTTGTCGTCCTTAACGTAGGAAATGCTGCTAGCTAGCTAGCCAACAGCTAGCCAACCTCTACCGAATTGAACTCCAACTACCCGGTCAACATTCCGCGTCGCTCCACAGGTAGTATCACATTTTCATTTCACTTCATTACAGTACAACGGTTTGATTTGTTTGATCGTAGCTAGCCAGCTACATAGCCGTCTTTGTATCTAAGACAATTGTGTAGTCTAGAGCGATTTTCTAGGTTAGCTGGCCAGCTATTGCCGTTCTTTTAACGTAGCTAGCCAGCTAGCCCCCGAATAGCAGCACTGTAGTAACTATTACAGTACAACGGTTTGTTTTGTTTGATCGTAGCTAGCTAGCTACATAGCCGTCTTTGTATCTAAGACAATTGTGTAGCCTAGAGCAATTTTCTAGGTTAGCTGGCCAGCTATTGTCGTTCTTTTAACGTAGCTAGCCAGCTAGCCCCCGAATAGTAGCACTGTAGTAACTATTACAGTACAACGGTTTGTTTTGTTTGATCGTAGCTAGCTAGCTACATAGCCGTCTTTGTATCTAAGACAATTGTGTAGCCTAGAGCGATTTTCTAGGTTAGCTAGACAGCTATTGTCGTTCTTTTAAGGTAACGTAACGCAATCAACCTGCTAGCTAGCCAGCTAGCCCCCGAATAGCAGCACTGTAGAAACTATTACACTCAACGGAACGACTTGATTAGTGTAGTGTCAACATCGCAGCCACTACCAGCTAGCCTACTCCAGCAGTACTGTATCATTTCAATCATTTTAGTCAATAAGATTCTTGCTACGTAAGCTTAACTTTCTGAACATTCGAGACGTGTAGTCCACTTGTCATTCCAATCTCCTTTGCATTAGCGTAGCCTCTTCTGTACCCTGTCAACTATGTGTCTATCTATCCCTGTTCTCTCCTCTCTGCACAGACCATACAAACGCTCCACACCGCGTGGCCGCGGCCACCCTGATCTGGTGGTCCCAGCGCGCACGACCCACGTGGAGTTCCTGGTCTCCGGTAGCCTCTGGAACTGCCGATCTGCGGCCAACAAGGCAGAGTTCATCTCAGCCTATGCCTCCCTCCAGTCCCTCGACTTTCTGGCACTGACGGAAACATGGATCACCACAGATAACACTGCTACTCCTACTGCTCTCTCTTCGTCCGCCCACGTGTTCTTGAAGATCAAGAGCTCAGTTCAATCCAACCTGCATAGCAGTATTTACACAGCAGCTCTTTTTCCAATGGTCAAATTAACTCACATATTGGTCTTGGGTACTGTATAAAAACCTACAACTACTACCAGGGTGACCCTCTCACAGGTATGCTTTCACTTGATATAATTACAACTGTGTGGGTACGGCATTAATTTAGTAAATAAAGGATTTTGTTTAAAAATAAAAATTCTGCCCCGTGTTGTCACGCCCTGATCTGTTTCACTTGTTCCTGTGATTGTCTCTACCTCCTCCAGGTGTCACTTATTTCCCCCAGTGTATTTATCCCTGTGTTTCCTGTCTCTATGTGCCAATTTGTCTTGTATGTTTTCAAGTCAACCAGCATGTTTTTCCCGTGCTCCTGTTTCCTTTTCCTAGTCTTTCTGGTTTTGACCCCTGCCTGTTTTGTCTGGACCCGCCTGCCTGCCCTGATATCGAGTTTGTCTGCCACTCTGTACCTCTTGGACTCAGAATCTGGTTTTGACCTTTTGCCTGTCCACGACCATTCTCTTGCCTACTCTTTTTGGATATAAATACAAAACTAAGACTTTGGGTCTCACCTTGTGCCCTTATACTTGTGGGATTAGATCTCCCAATCATGGAACTATGAGCCAATTGTTTTAGCAGACGACACCACCACTCATAGAAGTTGGGAAACAAATACGAGTTGACCACCATTGTCATCTATTTCTTGTAATGATTTTTAATTGAAATAATAATTGTTGTCCTTCAAACTTTGCTTTTGCCAAATAATTGTCCATTTGCAGCAATTACAGCCTTGCAGACCTTTGGCATTCTAGTTGTAAATTTCTTGAGGTAATCTGAAGAGATTTCACCCCATGCTTACTGAATCACCTCCCACAAGTTTTTGGATTGGCTTGATGGGCTTGATGGGCACTTCTTACATACCATACGGTCAAGCTGCTCCCACAACAGCTCAATAGGTTTGAGATCCGGTGACAGTGCTAGCCACTCCATTATAGACAGAATACCAGCGGACTGCTTCTTCGCTAAGTAGTTATTGCATAGTTTGGAGCTGTGCTTTGGGTCATTGTCCTGTTGTAGGAGGAAATTGGCTCCAATGAAGCACCGTCCACAGGGTACTGCATGGTGTTGCAAAATGGAGTGATTGCCTTCCTCCTTCAAGATCCCGTTTACCCTGTAAAACTCTCCCACTTTACCATCACCAAAACACAACACCCTCAGACCATCACATTGCCTCCACCATGCTTAACAGATGGCATCAAGCAGTCCTCCAGCATCTTTTCATTTGTTCTGCGTCTCACAAATGTTCTTCTTTGTGATCGGAACACCTCAAACTTGGATTTGTCTGTCCAAAACACTTTTTTCCAATCTGTCCAGTGTCTGTGTTCTTTTGCTCATCTTAGTCTTTTCTTTTTATTGGCCAGTCTGAGATATGGCTTTTTCTTTGCAACTCCCGGAGTCACCTCTTCACTGGTGACGTTGAGACTGGTGTTTTGCAGTTAGTATTTAATGAAGCTGTCATTTGAGGACTTGTGAGGCGTCTGTTTCTCAAACTAGACACTCTAATGTACTTGTCCTCTTACACAGTTGTGCACCGAGGCCTCCCACTCCTCTTTATATTCGGATTAGAGCCAGTTTGCGCTGTTCTGTGAAGGGAGTAGTACACCGCGTTGTACGAGATCTTCAGTTTCTTGGCAATTTTTCACATGGAATAGCCTTCATTTCTCAGAACAAGAATAGACTGACGAGTTTCAAAATAAAGGTCTTTCTTGCTGGCCATTTGAGCCTGTAATCGAACCCACAAATACTGATGCTCCAAATACTCAACTAGTCTAAAGAAGGCCAGTTTAGTTGCTTCTTTAATCAAAACAACTGCTATGTTTCACTATATTGGATCACTCCAATATATTGGTAACACTCTGCGGAGGAGGGATACATCCGAGGTGAGGATTTACAGATTTACTCCCTTGTCACGGCTGGGATCCGCCCCTATATATAGACCCCATGTTCTCTTTCATTTTCTTGACGGACGCCCGCAAGGTCTGAGGTACAAACTTTCTGAAATTCGCTTGGTAAGTCACTGGTAAGTGTAATATCTTGCGTGGAAGTATACTCAATGGCTGTTTGCAGCCTGGAGCAGCTGGCCACATGGCCAGCCCTTCCTCTTGAGTGCTCCACCTGCTGCGCTTGGTTGATCTTTATCTTCCGCCCGTGGTTTGTCGTACTTGTGGTTTGTTAGCGTTACACTACGACTCCGTGTGCATCCATTAGTATGGTGGCTCTTGCTGCCACAAACTGTAATTTACCTTACACAACTTGCCCACTGGCTTGTTCTATGTGTGTTTTGTGAATTGCTTTAACATCCTGCTGTCACGGATCCCTCTGGAACCTTCATTGCGCACACCTGGCCCCCATTGATTGTATTTGTATACAGTTGAAGTCGGAAGTTTACATACACATAGGTTGGAGTCATTAAAAGTCGTTTTTCAACAACTCCACAAATGTCTTGTTAACAAACTATAGTTTTGGCAAGTCGGTTAGGACACCTACTTTGTACATGACACAAGTCATTTTTCCAAAAATTGTTTACAGACAGATTATTTCACTTATAATTCACTGTATCACAATTCCAGTGGGTCAGAAGTTTACATACACTAAGTTGACTGTGCCTTTAAACAGCTGGGAAAATTCCAGAAAAATCATGTCATGGCTTTAGAAGCTTCTGATAGGTTAACTGACATCATTTGAGCCAATTGGAGGTGTACCTGTGGATGTATTTCAAGGCCTACCTTCAAACTCAGTGCCTCTTTGCTTGACCTCATGGGAAAATCAAAAGAAATCAGCCAAGACCTCAGAAAAAAATGTAGACCTCCACAAGTCTGTTTCATCCTTGGGAGCAATTGCCAAACACCTGATGGTACCACGTTCATCTGTACAAACAATTGTATGCAAGTATAAACACCATGGGACCACGCAGCTGTCATACCGCTCAGGAAGGAGACGCGTTCTGTCTCCTAAAGATGAACGTACTTTGGTGCGAAAAGTGCAAATCAATCCCAGAACAACAGCAAAGGACCTTGTGAAGATGCTGGAGGAAACCGGTACAAAAGTATCTATATCCACAGTAAAAAGGAGTCCTATATCGACATAACCTAAAAGGTCGCTCATCAAGGAAGAAGCCAGTGCTCCAAAACCGCCATAAAAAAAGCCAGACTGAGGTTTGCAACTGCACATGGGGAGAAAGATTGTACTTTTTGGTAAAATGTCCTCTGGTCTGATGAAACAAAAATAGAACTGTTGGCCATAATGGACATTGTTATGTTTGGAGGAAAAAGAAAAACACCATGCCAACCATGAAGCACGGGGGTGGCAGCATCATGTTGTGGGGGTGCTTTGCTGCAGAGGGACTGGTGCACTTCACAAAATAGATGGCATCATGAGGCTGGAAAACTATGTGAATATATTGAAGCAACATCTCAAGACATCAGTCAGGAAATTAAAGCTTGGTCGCAAAAGGTTCTTCCAAATGGATAATGACCCCAAGCATACTTCCAAAGTTGTGGCCAAATGGCTTAAGGACAACAAAGTCAAGGTATTGGAGTAGAGGTCGACCGATTGTGATTTTTCAACGCCGATACCGATTATTGGCGGGCCATAAAAGCCTATACCGATTTAATTGCCTGATTTTTATTTTTTTATATATTTTTTTATTTTATTTTTTGGTGGGGGGGGGGGGGGGTGTTTTTTTTGTAATAATGAGAATTACAACAATACTGAATGAACACTTATTTTAACTTAATATAATACATCAATAAAATCAATTTATCCTCAAGTAAATAATGAAACATGTTCAATTTGTTTTAAATAATGCAAAAACAAAGTGTCAGAGAAGAAAGTCAAAGTGCAATATGTGCTATGTAAGAAAGCTTACATTTCAGTTCCTAGCTCAGAACATGAGAACATATGAAAGCTGGTGGTTCCTTTTAACATGAGTCTTCAATATTCCCAGGTAAGATGTTTTAGGTTGTAGTTATTATAGGAATTATAGGACTATTTCCCTCTATACCATTTGTTTTTCGTTAACCTTTGACTATTGGATGTTCTTATAGGCACTTTAGTATTGCCAGTGTAACAGTATAGCTTCCGTCCCTCTCCTTGCTCCTCCCTAGGCTTGAACCAGCAACACAATGACAACAGCCACCATCGAAGCAGCGTTACCCAATGGGAACAACTACTAGAAGGCTCAGAGCGAGTGACGTTTTAAACGCTATTAGCGCATGCTAACTAGCTAGCCATTTCACTTCGGTTACACCTGACACATCTCGGGAGTTGATAGACTTGAAGTCATAAACAGCGCAATGCTTGATGCACAATGAAGAGCTGCTTGCAAAACGCACGAAAGTGCTGTTTGAATGAATGTTTATGCGCCTGCTTCTGCCTACCACCGCTCAGTCAGATACTTAGATACTTGTATGTTTGTATGCTCAGTCAGATTATATGTAACTGGGTGGGTTCTGTCTCCTAAAGATGAACGTACTTTGGTGCGAAAAGTGCAAATCAATCCCAGAACAACAGCAAAGGACCTTGTGAAGATGCTGGAGGAAACCGGTACAAAAGTATCTATATCCACAGTAAAAAGGAGTCCTATATCGACATAACCTAAAAGGTCGCTCATCAAGGAAGAAGCCAGTGCTCCAAAACCGCCATAAAAAAAGCCAGACTGAGGTTTGCAACTGCACATGGGGAGAAAGATTGTACTTTTTGGTAAAATGTCCTCTGGTCTGATGAAACAAAAATAGAACTGTTGGCCATAATGGACATTGTTATGTTTGGAGGAAAAAGAAAAACACCATGCCAACCATGAAGCACGGGGGTGGCAGCATCATGTTGTGGGGGTGCTTTGCTGCAGAGGGACTGGTGCACTTCACAAAATAGATGGCATCATGAGGCTGGAAAACTATGTGAATATATTGAAGCAACATCTCAAGACATCAGTCAGGAAATTAAAGCTTGGTCGCAAAAGGTTCTTCCAAATGGATAATGACCCCAAGCATACTTCCAAAGTTGTGGCCAAATGGCTTAAGGACAACAAAGTCAAGGTATTGGAGTAGAGGTCGACCGATTGTGATTTTTCAACGCCGATACCGATTATTGGCGGGCCATAAAAGCCTATACCGATTTAATTGCCTGATTTTTATTTTTTTATATTTTTTTTATTTTATTTTTTGGTGGGGGGGGGGGGTGTTTTTTTGTAATAATGAGAATTACAACAATACTGAATGAACACTTATTTTAACTTAATATAATACATCAATAAAATCAATTTAGCCTCAAGTAAATAATGAAACATGTTCAATTTGTTTTAAATAATGCAAAAACAAAGTGTCAGAGAAGAAAGTCAAAGTGCAATATGTGCTATGTAAGAAAGCTTACATTTCAGTTCCTAGCTCAGAACATGAGAACATATGAAAGCTGGTGGTTCCTTTTAACATGAGTCTTCAATATTCCCAGGTAAGATGTTTTAGGTTGTAGTTATTATAGGAATTATAGGACTATTTCCCTCTATACCATTTGTTTTTCGTTAACCTTTGACTATTGGATGTTCTTATAGGCACTTTAGTATTGCCAGTGTAACAGTATAGCTTCCGTCCCTCTCCTTGCTCCTCCCTAGGCTTGAACCAGCAACACAATGACAACAGCCACCATCGAAGCAGCGTTACCCAATGGGAACAACTACTAGAAGGCTCAGAGCGAGTGACGTTTTAAACGCTATTAGCGCATGCTAACTAGCTAGCCATTTCACTTCGGTTACACCTGACACATCTCGGGAGTTGATAGACTTGAAGTCATAAACAGCGCAATGCTTGATGCACAATGAAGAGCTGCTTGCAAAACGCACGAAAGTGCTGTTTGAATGAATGTTTATGCGCCTGCTTCTGCCTACCACCGCTCAGTCAGATACTTAGATACTTGTATGTTTGTATGCTCAGTCAGATTATATGTAACGCAGGACATGCTAGATAATATCTAGTAATATCATCAACCATGTGTAGGTAACTAGTGACTATGATTGATTGTTTTTTATAAGATAAGTTTAATTCTAGCTAGCAACTTACCTTGGCTTACTGCATTCGTGTAACAAGCAGGCTCCTTGTGGAGTGCAACGAGAGAGAGGCGGGTCATTATTGCGTTGGTCTAACTGTAAGGTTGCAAGATTGGATCCCCGAGCTGACAAGGTGAAAATTTGTCGTTCGTGTCAGGAAATGTGAAACAGGGTTTAAATGTATTTGGCTAAGGTGTATGTAAACTTCTGACTTCAACTGTATATGTGCCCTTCCTATTCCTCCACGCGGGTCACCACATAAGCTCTCCCAGGGCGTCGGACTCCTGCTCCATGGCCTTGTTGGCTTGGCTGAGCTCATGGCTTCTGTTTGTGACAGGTGTGATGGTGATCCCTGGGGATCTGCATACCATGGTGCTGTCCATTATTGTTAACATGTCCGTTGGTGCGTGAGTACCTATGCTGTGTTTTTTGGGCTTTCGTGCCCTTGTGGATTGTGCAGATGATTACGGGTCTCGTCCTCTGTTAATCATTGTGCGCCTGTGTTTTATTCAAGGTACTCCTCGCTCTTCTGTTTGGGTTTCAACCCTGTGTTTTTGTTACGTGTTTGTTTGGTCTTCGTCCCCGTGCCTTTACATGGTACGCTGTAATTTGGGGTATAATTAAAAAAAACTATTACGCATTCCTGCGCCTGTCTCCCGATCCTTCATGCCAGCTTGACACCTGCTAATTATACTGCATGGTTTTTTCTTGTTCTTTTCCTTGCAGAGTGTAAGAGTATCGTGGTGGGCTTCCACTATGTTGAGACATTAACTTTGGTGTTCCTTAACAGAGTTACTCCATCATTGTGCTGTTTTTACATAGGTAATATTGCAGTAAAAAAACGTTACTGGGTAATTTATCCCTCACCGGGTTCCTATTCCTCCACGCGGGTCACCACATAAGCTCTCCCAGGGCGTCGGACCCCTGCTCCATGGCCTTGTTGGCTTGGCTGAGCTCATGGCTTCTGTTTGTGACAGAAGTTTGTGTACCTCGTGTATGCACTGCCTGGGTTTGAGCCACACGGAGAGGAAGGTGGAACCCCTACTGGATGCCCGTTTGTGTGGTGTTCACATAACGCTTACGCCTGGTGCGATTGGAGGCCATGCGCGAGTGGGTCGGCTAGGCTGGGGACGAGCTCCCTCCCTCAGGAGTGGTGTGCAGCGAGCTGTTAGTCCCTCTACAGGGCCCAGCCTAGCCGACCCTGTTGCCTCAGCTGCAGGTAGGCACAGAGGAGTTTCTCCGGGAAGCCATGGAGGTGTCTTGCCTGCTTTCCCTGCTCTAGAGGGATATGGCTCGCACTGAACGCACGGGCCATGGTGCAGCCGGTTACCTCCTGGCACCATCTCTGGCTGGCCCAATCCCGTCTGCCAGCTGCTCTCCAGAGCACATTTACTACTCAACCCATCACCACAGGGCTGACGTTAGCTGAGGGGTTGATGATATTCTGGAGCAGACCGATAAGGTTCGTAAGGACCGGGAGACCATGAGACAGTTCATGCCACCTCGTCAGGCCCCGGGTCCAAGGCAGATGGACCTTCGCCACCCACCTGCACCCGAACGATGGTGGGGTCCCTCTCCTGCCCCACCACCTCGTGCTAAGGGACAACAGCGGGGAGGGGCACAGCGTGCAATGAAGCAACAGCTTGTTTTTCCCACACGGGTCTTCCCCGTTTTTTTGCAGAGGTACTGGGTAATTTATCCCTCACCGGGTTCCTATTCCTCCAAGCGGGTCACGACATAAGCTCTCCCAGGGCATCGGACCCCTGCTCCGTGGCCTTGTTGGCTTGGCTAAGCTTATGGCTTCAAGTTGTGACAGGTGTGATGGTGTCAACTGTCACCACCAGTGGGATGTGCCTGGGGGACCCAGACGCTCAGGGCGCCAGAGGAGAGGCGGGCCCCGGCATTACCCATAACACACCCTTCCCCGGCCTCGGCCGCTTCTCCCAGTCTCAAAGGGCAAAGTGGGGTATCCACAATGCTCGAGGGGTACCGATTCCAATTTCGGTGCCGGCCACCATCCTTCAGGGACCTTCGTGTCACCACTGTGGCCGACCCACTGATGAAAACCCTGCGACTGGAGATCTCCTCACTCCTGGACAAGGGTGCCATCCGCAGGATCGAGACATCAGAATGGCTAGGTGGGTTCTACTCCACTTATTTGTGGTCCCAAAAAGAGACGGAGGGTGCGGGCACTGGCTGCCTATGTGGAGGGGACATGGTCGGTGAGAACAGACCAGCTCTTTGTCTGCTATGGTGAGAGAGTTGGCTCAGGTCTCCAACCTGACTCTGCCACACTCCCCGTGCACCCCCCCCAAAAACATTTGGGGACTGCCTCTCGGGCTAGCCGTGTTCGCTCATAACGCTGCCGCTATGCTTTAGCTGCTGCCTTCTCCTTCCTCTCTGCTTCTACCTGCTCCCAGGGCAGGTGATCCTTCCCGGCCAGGATCTCCTCCCACGTCCAGGATCCCTTGCCATTCAAAATGTCCTCCCACGTCCATGCTTCCTTACCACGCCGTTTGGTCCGTTTGTGGTGGGAAGCATTGTCACGGCCGTTAAAAGAAGAGGACGGACCTCCAGCAACTCCTGTGGTGGGCCGGGCGCAGTGCACGCTAACCAGGTCGCCAGGTGCACAGTGTTTCCTCCCCGACACATTGGTGCGGCTGTTTTCCGGGTTTGATGCGGGCTGTGTTAAGAAGCAGTGCGGCTTGGTTGGGTTGTGTTTCGGAGGATGCATGGCTTCCGACCTTTCTCTCTCCCGAGCCCGTACGGGAGAGCTGTCCCTGATTGAGAACCATACCCGGCCAAAACAAAGAAATACAGAACATAGAAAAATGTACATAGAATGCCCACCCAAATCACACCCTGACCAAACCAAAATGGAGACAAAAAAATCTCTCTAGGGTCAGGGCGTGACACGATGTAAACACTTGCACAATTTTGCAACAATGGCCTCGCCTAACCGAACCACAGACTGAACGTTGCCAACTTTTAATTTGCAGTAAGATGCAACCACTTCCAGCTGATTGCAAGGAAACTTGCTTCGGTATAATGTTCGCGTACATTTGGCTATTGTGTACATAATGTACATCAAGTGCAATTTTAGGTAGGCCAGTTGAGAACAAGTTCTCATTTACAACTGCGACCTGACCAAGATAAAGTAAAGCAGTGCGACACAAATAACATCAGAGTTACACATGGAATAAACAAAAGTACAGTCAATAACACAATAGGAAAAAATCTATATACAGTGTGTGCAAATGATGTAAGATTAGGGAGGTAAGGCAATAAATAGGCCGTAGTGGCGAAGTAATTTCAATTTAGAAAATAAACACTGGAGTGATAGATGTGCAAGTAGAAATACTTGGGTGCAAAAGAGCAAAAATAAATAAATAACAATATGGGGATGAGGTAGTTGGCTGGGCTATTTACAGATGGGCTATGTACAGGTGCAGTGATCTGTGAGCTGCGCTGATAGCTGATGCATAAAGTTAGTGAGGGAGAAAGGGCAGGGCAGGGCAATGCATCAGAGATTAAAAATACATACCGGAAATACAAGCAGACAGAGCCAAACCGGTGCCCCAAAAAGTCTGGTTAATAATATTTTCCTGTGGACATCTTATCTTCACTTCCTATCACCAAAAGGACCATCACCACGGACAACTGGTGAAGTCAGTTTAAATATCATTGTATTCATCATTCTGGCTTCTTTTTTAGGGTGACTTAGTTTCAGTCTGATGTATTAGGCAACCCTTCTGGTAATTGGCTGACTCCACCCATGTGAGCACACTGTATTCATATAGACTCACTGTTGACAGATGCCTGCCTTTCCCCTGCCCTGCCCTGTCTGCTCAGGTCACAGTGGCCAGTCATTGGCCACGCACATGTCCCTCCCTGCTCCTTTAACTTGTTTTGCTGATGTGATGATCTCTTTCTTCCCTTCATTCAGACTTTGCCCCAGGTATGCTCAGTAGAATGTAACACAGCTTGCTGCTCTGCTTGCTCTGAACTCCATTTTTGGTTTGACACTGATCTTCAGCTGTTGGTTTTCCTTTGTTTCTAGGTAGGTTTTACAGATGCCGTTGTTTGTTCTAAACTATTTATGATGCTTTTGTTGTAGAGATTACCGCAGAGTAAAATTCAGAAACGTGTTTTATTTCCTAGCAACAGTTTGAAAAGAGTTGTACATGGACTGGACTGTCAAACTCCAGTACTTATACTGTTTTAAACATATCTGTCATTTAAAATCCTTTTTTTCTCCACCACCAATAGGATCGTCAGCCCACAGACTAAGCCATGACCCAAAGCAGCATGTTCCGTGAGGAGGCCTACACTGCCCTGATGAGGGGGGTCAAGGAGCTGGACCTCAACGGGCCAAACATACCCAGCGACTTAGTACTGATTGGCGACCAAGCCTTCCCACTGGCCATGAACGCCTGTGGCCAGGTCCTGATGGCTGCCTCATTCTACGGCCGAGGCCGGGTGGTGGTGCTGGGTCACGAGAGTTACCTCACTGCCTTTCCTGCCCTGGTGGAGAATGCGCTGACCTGGCTGACAGGCTCGTCCTGTGACAGCACGACCGTGGGCGTCCACCAGAGCTGTAAGGCCGTGGCCGACAATCTGAGCTACTCCAGCCTCCAACCCAAGGTAGGGGGATTCTGCGAGGGCCTGGGAGTGTATGTGACAGATGCGTACTGCGTGGGCCCAGAGGTGAAGGAGCTGGTAGAGTTCCTGAAGGCGGGAGGTGGGCTGCTGATGGCTGGCCAGGCGTGTAGCTGGGCCGAGGGACCCAAACAGAACACCCTGCTGGGTTTCCCTGGGAACAAGGTGTCCAGTGTGGCTGGCATCTACTTCTCGGAGCACCCTGGGGAGCTGGGTACTCTCCCTGTGCCTCCACAGATCCCTTCCAGCTGGCTGGCTGTGGCGTAAGTATTTGGCACTTCATAGAGAGAAGAGAAAAAGGCGGTGGCATATTAATATAGAGATAATGTAGTAAAACGGAAATGTATACATGGTGGTATTTTCTGCCTCAAATCACCACCTCCTATAACCAGGTGTAAAAAACAAAACAAGAAAGCGGAGTTTATTTAACTCCAGAAATCACCTGGTTAAATAAATGTTTAATCAATTGTTTCTTTGAGCTATTTTTATGTTTATGTGTCAAATCATACCTACACTTTCACTCTCTTCTTTCCCTAGGATGAGCATGGACTTCAAGGATGACCTGGAGTTCCTGCTGGAGGGCGTGACTGAGTTTGATATCCAGGGCGGGGCTATTTGCTCAGAGGTGCTGGTACACGGCCCTCTGGCATTCCCCATTGGCACCACACAGGACGGCAGGGCCTTTCTGGCCGGGGCATACTACGGCCAGGGCCGAGTCGTCGTGGTCACCCACGAGGGATACTTGGGCCGAGAGCAGATGTCCCCCTTCATGCTCAATGCCGTGCGCTGGTTAGATCAGGGTCGTAACGGCTTGGTAGGCATTCTGCCCCAGCTCGGCTCCGCCCACACCCTGCTGAGCAAGTCTGGCCTGCCCTGTGAGAAGAGCGGCTTCAGAAAGGAGCTCAGCGTCTATGTCTGCACCTCCTACAGCGACGCCCAGGCCGACGAAATCCAGGACTTTGTGGCCGAGGGCGGGGGCCTACTGATCGGGGGCCACGCCTGGTACTGGGCCCAGGCTAACCCGGGCCACAAAGCCATGACAGGGTACGCAGGCAACCGCATCCTCAACAAGATGGGCCTCAGCCTGTTGGGGAACACTCTGGATGCAGGCTGCTACAAGGCCCCCGTCCCGGGTCAGACCTGCTCTGAGGGCTTCCACTTCCGCCACCTGCTGCGCCGCTTTGCCGGTCACGTGACCCAGGGCGAGGCGCTGACGGAGCATGAGGAGGCCGGTCTGAAGAAGCTCGGCAGCGACTGTGCCAATTACTTGCACATGCGGGCGCACGATTGTGCCTCGTACACCTCGGTGGTGGCCATGCTCACTGACGTGCTGAAGGAGGCGGGCATCCCCCAGGTGTGCCACAGCTGTCCGGTGATAAGCGCCAAGGACCACCTGCTGCTCAGTGTAGGTGCGGAGGTGTACAAGGTGTGCCAGGACCCAGACGCCCTACTGCCTTACCTGATCAAGGACCAGCCAATGATGCCTGCCTTGTCCAATGCCAGGGTTAGGATCAACTGTAATACAGCAGGTTAGTTGTCTCTCATTCTCTCTTATGGGACATGAGCTCTAAAATGGAGGATCATGGGTCTAATGGAGATGGTTTAGTCTTGGGAACCAATATGAAACACACCAGGAGTAATGGCTTAGCTAAAACGGGTGTGAAAAAATACTTTTCACAATAGCTACTCTGCTTATATGCAAGTTCATTGGTTAGCGTGGTAATGCGTGTTTCTAACCTTACTCTCACTATGATATTCTGTTGTGTTGGAATATAACCACTACGAAACATTGTCTTAGGCGGAGAGGAGTGGCTCAGCACTGGTCTGTTCCTTTCCCCTGGGATGAGGACGTACATGGCCATGCCACCACAAATCGTCAACCAGGGCTGGAAGGTATCCAATACTGCTTTTTGTTTTGTCTTATAATTATAAGTTCTATTGAATCAAATAATGTTTTATTTGTTTTGCGATCAAGCCCTCAAGAACTTTGTGAATTGATTGATTGACTGATGCCCCTGTTACCATCAGGTCCAGATAGGCTGTCAGACTGACAACATTGGGAATTCGAACGAGCTGAAGCGAGCGCCAGTGGTTCATGAGCGCTTCCCCATAGACTCAGAGATGATGCAGGTGTGGAACCTGTGGGGCGGTCTCCTCTATCTCATCGCCCCTCCTAAGACCCAGGTGGAGGGGGTGGATGTCATTATTCAGGGGGCTGTGCCGGCCCCCTACTACAAGACTGGTAAGTGGGTGGGAGAGGTGGGAGTCTATGATGCATTTTACACTTTGGTCTTACAATGCATCCAAGTGATTTATTATAAGGGTGTTACAACTATGAGTTGTTATAACCCATGAGTTGTTATGATCACTTATAGCAAGTGTTATAATGCACTATAAGTGTGCCATTTTTATTATATGTGTGTGCCTCTTAGAAAGTTTCACAGAGAGGATATTTCAATGAGACTAACCTGGATAAATACCAGGTGAATAAAAGATACATACACCATAAAGAGAACAAAGTACATTACTCCATCCAGCCCCCTCATTTATTAATTTACAATATATCTGTCTGGGAACCTTTTCACTTCATCCAGGCAGAATATTTCATATCTTTTAACCTCTTTTTGTACCCAATTTCTTGTAAATGAATCAAATCTTTATTCATTTCTCGGAGTTGTATTCATGTATTCTGATCTGCTATTCATGTATTCCTAATACATAATTGAGTTGCTTCCTGCTCGCTGTTGCCATTTAGAATGTACAATGATGAAGGCTGCCACAGATTAAAAAGGGAAATGACACAGCCTTTGTTCTCTATGAAACATCTGTAGAATACAGAGATGAACTAAGCTGAGAACAGCTATGCTCTCAGATAGACTGTGTCATTGCAGCTGTGTTATTAAAACTGAAGCTGAATCCCTGCTGTTATGAGAATGGATTTGCAATGTGCTACTCATCATTGTGGTAGGAAATCACACTGTCCCAAAGATGTGTCTGGTAATAGTCATCATGAAGGCCATTTAATGTATGTTGTTCACCTATGCTAGGCTTATCTGTTACCTCTAATTGGCATACCAAGCTGAGATGAGATTGATTGACTGATCATGAAGACACACACAGCCCAGTCATAACACCTCATTAAAATGATCAATTCTGTCAAATGATCCTGTATTTTCCTCCAACCATTGCCTCTCTCCTGTCTCTAGGGGTGACCACGCCTGCAGACTGGGCAGTTCTGCGGACCGCCCCTTCCCCCTGGGCAGAGATGGAGTTTGAGAACATCATCCTGACCGTCCACTCTGACGTGGTCCGAGGTCTGGATCGGCCTGACCTGGTGGCAGCGCTCTGGGATGACATCATGAGGGGAATAGCTGACCTGGCTGCCGTCCCCGCCAAGTTCCCACGCAAGGAGCGCTTCGTGGCCGACGTCCAGATCTCCCATGGTCAGCATCTGTCCCTCTTATTTCTTAGCATGGACAAACCGTCTTGACTGGAATTGACTATGGTAGGGAACCAGGGATTGTGTCATTGCTGGATATGAACAGGAAAAAGAGAGATTATCTGAAAAGATATATCCCCCCCAAAAATGTATATGTATTTTGAGTCAGGTAGGACAGTACCGATACAGTTTCTAAGTGAGTAAGTTGTTGTGCTGTAGAAAATGTGTTGTACGCAAGTAACCTACACTCTTAGGAGACTAAAAGTTTTCTTTGGCTGTCCCCATAGGAGAAGCCCTTTTGGTTCCAGGTAGAACCCTTTTTGCTTCCATGTAGAACCCTTTCCACAGAGCTACGTGGAACCAAAAAGTATTCTCCCATGGGGACAGACACAGAACCCGTTTGGAACCCTTATTTTAAAGAGTGTATAGCAGTGGGCTGCACAACCTCTGCCCTGTTAGTATCCAGACATTAATTAGACCATCTCCTTCCTCTCTCCCTTCCCCCCCTACAGGCTTCATGCATGCAGGCTACCCTATCATGATACAATCCTCCTCCGCCCCAAACCTGGTGAACCCTGTGGCAGCCCGCAGCTCGGGCCTGTGGGGAGCCATCCACGAGCTGGGTCACAACCAGCAGAGAGGAGTCTGGGAGTTCCCCTCGCACACCACTGAGTGCACGTGTAACCTGTGGTCAGTGTACGTGCACGAGGAGGTGTTGGGGGTGAATCGGGATCAGGCCCACCCCAACATGGCGCTGGCCAACCGACAGAGCCGTGCCGAGGGGTACGCTAAAGGGGGCAGGAATCTGGCCAGCTGGGACATGTGGGTGGCACTGGAGACCTACATGCAGGTGACATGAGATTGTAGCGACGTATACTGTATAGTACGCCCTGCTGAAGAGTAGGTTATGTACAAACCCTACAATTAGTGCTTGTGAAAAGGCATGTGTAGTTAGACAGGAAAGCATAGATGCGACAGTAAAACATCTACAATTTTTTTAAACTTTATCTAGGGTTGAGTTTGTGTAAACAGTTTCTCTTCGTTGTCCTCCTTCCCACCAGCTCCAGGACCAGTTTGGCTGGGACGCCTTCAAGAAGGTGTTTGCTGCCTACCACACCATGCAGAACGTGCCCAAAGACAACCAGGGAAAGATGAACCTGTATGCTGAGACCTTCTCCCTGGTGGTCGAGAGGAACCTGGCTCCTTTCTTCAAGGCCTGGGGCTGGCCCATTGAGCCCGCTACAGAGGAAAAGCTCTCTAACATGCCGGTGTGGAGCGACCACCCTATGGCCCAGTATGGCTGACCTATAGGGGAGGTCACCCCCTTAAATTGGGGGTCAGAGGTCACAGGTCAGGGATTGCTGGTGAAGGGTAGGTACCGTCTGGTGACGGGTTAAGGTAAAGGGGTGTTGATTAGGACTTTGCTGGCCTGGTGTAGAAATGCTACTGCAACAATCATGGTTGCGTCTACTGTGCAAATAAATAAATAATCATAACGGTTTTTGAAGTTATCACAAAGGGCTGGCTGAGGAGATTGGCTCTATTGTTGGCTATAAATGCAATTGTCTATTCTAGTGCACTTCAGAAGAGTCCGCGCAAGTGCCTTATTCATCATAAGTCGGATATTTTACAGGGTCTATTTCATTCCAAATGTAGTTATGTGCCCAATAAAGCACCTTATTCTGAAGTCCTTATTCTGAAGTCGCATATGTTTTTGATACTGTATACAAAGCTATAGAAGTGTACCACTTGTTACTTAATTTGTATTATTATATTATTCTCACTTATTCCTAGAAAGCACATACAGTGGGGAGAACAAGTATTTGATACACTGCCGATTTTGCAGGTTTTCCTACTTACAAAGCATGTAGAGGTCTGTCGTTTTTATCATAGGTACACTTTAACTGTGAGAGACGGAATCAAAAACAAAAATCCAGAAAATCACATTGTATGATTTTTAAGTAATTAATTTGCATTTTATTGCATGACATAAGTATTTGATCACCTACCAACCAGTAAGAATTCCCACTCTCACAGACCTGTTAGTTGTTCTTTAAGAAGCCCTCCTGTTCTCCACTCATTACCTGTATTAACTGCACCTGTTTGAACTCCTACATGTATAAAAGACACCTGTCCACACACTCAATCAAACAGACCCCAACCTCTCCACAATGGCCAAGACCAGAGAGCTGTGTAAGGACATCAGGGTTATAATTGTAGACCTGGACAAGGCTGGGATGGGCTACAGGACAATAGGCAAGCAGCTTGGTGAGAAGGCAACAACTGTTGGCACAATTATTAGAAAATGGAAGAAGTTCAAGATGACGGTCAATCACCCTCGGTCTGGGGCACCATGCAAGATCTCACCTCGTGGGGCATCAATGATCACAAAGAAGGTGAGGGATCAGCCCAGAACTACACGGCAGGACCTGATCAATGACCTGAAGAGAGCTGGGACCACAGTCTCAAAGAAAACCATTTGTAACACACTACGTCGTCATGGATTAAAATCCTGCAGCGCTGTCCAGGCCCATCTGAAGTTTGCCAATGACCATCTGGATGATCCAGAGGAGGAATGGGAGAAGGTCATGTGGTCTGATGAGACAAAAATAGAGCTTTTTGGTCTAAACTCCACTCGCTGTGTTTGGAGGAAGATGAAGGATAAGTACAACCCCAAGAACACCATCCCAACCGTGAAGCATGAAGGTGGAAACATCACTCTTTGGGGATGCTTTTCTGCAAAGGGGACAGGACGACTGCACAGTATTGAGGGGAGGATGGATGGGGCCATGTATCGCGAGATCTTGGCCAACCACCTCCTTCCCTCAGTAAGAGCATTGAAGATGGGTCGTGGCTGGGTCTTCCAGCATGACTATGAGCTGAAACACATAGCCAGGGCAACTAAGGAGTGGCTCCGTAAGAATCATCTCAAGGTCCTGGAGTGGCCTAGCCAGTCTCCAGACCTGAACCCAATAGCAAATCTTTGGAGGGAGCTGAAAGTCCGTATTGCCCAGCGACAGCCCCGAAACCTGAAGGATCTGGGGAAGGTCTGTATGGAGGAGTGGGCCAAAATCCCTGCTGCAGTGTGTGTAAACCTGGTCAAGAACTACAGGAAACGTGTGATCTCTGTAATTGCAAACACAGTTTTCTGTACCAAATATTAAGTTCTGCTTTTCTGATGTATCATATACTTATGTCATGCAATAAAATGCAAATTAATTACTTAAAAATCATACAATGTGATTTTCTGGATTTTTGTTTTAGATTCCGTCTCTTACAGTTGAAGTGTACCTATGATAAAAAATTACAGACCTCTACATGCTTTGTAAGTAGGAAAACCTGCAAAATCAGCAGTGTATCAAATACTTGTTCTCCCCACTGTATAAAGAATAATAAATCTCTCCAAACAGTTCTTCATTCATTCACTGTAGTTCATAATTACATTTTCACAGTAGGAAGCAGGACTTGGCTGAAGGACTGGTACTGGTATGTGAAGTAGTTTTAGCTCACTTTGCCACTGTCAAATCATGAATAGAAACGCATGAGTGGGATACTACTTCTCCGTCACTGCTTGGCAGTTGTTGTGAAACAAGTCCCCTGTTGGTACTTTAGAGTACTGCTGCAGGAAACCGTTCAGCTCCAGCAGTGAGCGCTGGTCCACTCAATTCTGCTCAGCGTTGAGGGTGGTGGCGCCACCGCTATGGACAGGCTCACCGTTGTTGTCCACACAGCAGTAAGCGTTCCTGATGTACTCGGGGATGTCGACGCGTCGGACGTTGTCGTTGACAATCCAGTTGTCTGTGGAGGGGATGGCGCCCACCAGCACGTAGGCCTGAGCGCAGTGGGCCTTGAACAGGTCGGTGAGCTGGGACTCGTGGCGGGCCCAGGCGTTCTGGTTGAGCTTGGGGTTCTGGGGCACCACGGTGGTCAGGGTGAAGGTGGCATTACGACTGGGGGGAAAAAGGAAGTGGGTGACCGTGTGAGATTAAGAAGAGAGGAAAAAGGAGAGATAGATTGTAGGTTCAAGCAATTTGTCAGAGTGGGTGTAGTCCTCGTTGAGCGCCTTTCTCTCACCCAGGTAAACCCCAGGGTGATCTTTCCCCAGCCAGTACCCATCCTTCATCTCTGCACCCCGCGAGCTGGGAGGGAAAATAAACTGCCGTTACAACCCAAAGTTTTAGATCAATTCAAACAGAAAATATCATTTGTCTTGAAACATTTTAGGCATCTCAGTTCATTTCAATGTTTTTTCTCACAATTTATTTAGGCAACAATCTGCCTCCGTATCGTACAACACAGGACACAACAAATATGATAATCTAGAGCCTTTTTCAATTTGTGTCACCAACATAGTTATTGATGTGAGTTGTTGAGGAGACCTTCCTATGCCATGTCTGTTTCTAGCCACAGACACATCTGCCCTGTTCTCATGACCCACCTGTGGCTCCACAAACCAGCGTTTCTCCCTGCCTCCTCCGTTGCTGGGCTGGAAGCGGTAGGCTGAATACACAGCAATGCGGTGGTTGGTGTCGTGCAGCGTGGCAAAGTGGTACCTGTTGTAGAAGCGCTGGCACAGGCGGGCAGCACCGGGGGAGTCAGCGCCCCAGCCTAGTACCTTCCCTGGTAAAAAATACTCCACACACTCTGAGATGTCCTCGAAGTTGGCCATCACATCCCCCTCAACAAGGGACAGGGTTCCAGCCAGGAATACAGACAGGGCTATTGGGATCGGCATCATTGGATGGGACGTTCCTACTTCCTAGTTGATTGCTTTCTCCTCGTGTTCTCTGGTCACGACTAGCTGTCTTCCCACTCACCTGTCCTGCACCAAGCTATGCCTCTGAAGCAGAGCCCAATGGTTGAACCCGTATAGCCTGTTTAACCAGCAGGTCACAGTGTCTGGGTAGATCCAAATGTACATGGTTCTCTCAGGTGGTGTGTACATTACATAGACCAGCTGTTCTGCTTTTGATGAAACCAAGATTGAACACTTTGGCATGAATGCCAAGCGTCACATCTGGAGGAAACCTGGCACCATCCCTACGGTGAAGCATGGTGGTGACAGCGTCATGCTATGGGGATGTTTTACAGTGGCAGGGACTAGAAGAATAGCCAGGATCGAGGCAAATATGAACGGAGCGAAGTACAGAGAGATCCTTGATGAAAACCTGCTCCAAAGCACTCAGGACCTCAGACTGGGGAGAAGGTTCACCTTCCAACAGGACAACAACACTAAGCACACAGCCAAGACAATGCAGGAGTGGCTTCGGGACAAGTCTCTGAATGTCCTTGAGTGGCCCAGCAAGAGCCTGGACTTGAACCTGATCTAACATCTCTGGAGAGATCTGAAAATAGCTGTGCAGCAACGCTCCCCATCCAACCTGACAGAGCTTGAGAGGATCTGCAGTGAGAAATGGGAGTAACTCCCCAAATACTAGTGTGCCAAGCTTGCAGCATCATGCCGAAGAAAACTCGAGCCTATAATCACTGCCAAAGGTGCTTTAACAAAGTACTGTGTAAAGGGTCTGAATACCTACCTGTATGTAAATGTGATATTTCCGTTTTTCTTTGTATACATTTGCAAACATTTTGAAAAACCTGTTTTTGCTTTGTCGTTGTGGGGTATTGTGTGTAGATTGACGAGGAAAAAATCTAATTTAATCAATTTTAGAATAAGGCTGTAACGTAACAATGTGGAAAAAGTCAAGGGGTCTGAATACTTTCTGAATGCACTGTATGTGAAGTCTAGTAAATGTGTGTGTGTAGGGTCAGTGCAGATAGTTCCGGTAACATTAATTGACATTTTAGTTGAAATTTTTAAATCCAAAAAATGATAGAGCAATGTGCAGTACCAGTCAAAAGTTTGCAAACACCTACTTATTTTTTATTATGTTCTGCATTGTAGAATAATAGTGAAGAAACATATGGAGTCATGTAGTAACCAAAAAAATGTTAAACAAATAAAAATATACTTTATATTTGAGATTCTTCAAAGTAGCCTTGATTGCCTTGATGACAGCTTTGCACACTCGTGGCATTCTCTCAACCAGCTTCACCTGGAAGGCTTTTCCAACAGTCTTGAAGGAGTTCCCAAATAAGCTGAGCACTTGTTGGCAACTTTTCCTTCACTCTGAATTCCAACTCAATCCCAAACCATCTCAATTGGGTTGAGGTCGAGTGATTGTGGAGGCAAGATAATCTGATGCAGCACTCCATCACTCTCCTTCTTGATCAAATAGCTCTTACACAGCCTGGAGGTTTGTTGGTTCATTGTCCTGTTCAAAAACAAATGATAGTCCCACTAAGCGCAACCAGGTGGGATGGTGTATCGCCGCAAAATGCTCGAGTCGCCATGCTGCTTAAGTGTGCTTTGGATTCTAAATAAATCACAATGTCACCAGCAAAGCACCCTCACACCTCCTCCATGCTTTAGCAAGTCAGTTAAGAACAAATTCTTATTTACAATGATGGCATACAACGGCCAAACCCAGATGATGCTGGGCCAATTGTACGCCACCCTATGGGACTCCCTGTCACAGCCAGTTGTGATACAGAATGGAATCGAAACAGGGTGCCTGTAGTGACACCTCTAGCACTGAGATGCAGTGCCTTAGATCGCTGCGCCACTCGGAAGCCCCACAAGATGTTGAGATGTGTCTGTTACTTGAACTCTGTGAAGCATTTATTATGGCTGCAATTTCTGAGGCTGGTAACTCTAATGAGCTTATCCTCTGCAGCAGAGGTTACTCTGGGTCTTCCTTTCCTGTGGTGGTCCTCATGAAAGACAGTTTCATCATAGCACTTGATGGTTTTTGCGACTGCACTTGAAGAAACTTTAAAAGTTCTTGACATTTTCCGTATTGGCTGACCTTCTTCTCTTAAAGTAATGATGAACTGTCGTTTCTCTTTGCTTATTTGAGCTGTTCTTGCCATAATATGGACTTGGTCTTTTACCAAATAGAGTTAGCTTCTGTATACCACACCTACCTTGTCACAACACAACTGGTTGGCACACCTGTTAATTGAAATGCATTCCAGGTGACTACCTCATGAAGCTGGTTGAGAGAATGCCAAGAGTGTGCGAAACTGTTATCAAGGCAAAGGGTGGCTACTTTGAAGAATCTCAAATATAAAATATAATTCGAATTTTGGTTAGTACATGATTCCATATGTGTTATTTCATAGTTTTGATGTCTTCACTATTATTCTACCATGTAGAAAATAGTAAAAATAAAGAACTTTTGTCCAAACTTTTGACTGGCACTGTTCATTTTTATGTTCAAACTTCTAAATGACACACCCATTTCTCCTTCACATGTCAATCTTATGGTAGAGCTTCTATGAATCATTGTTGGTGTCGTCAAAGTCTGTGGCTAAGTCTTGGTTGTATAACTCGTCTCGTGTTGGTTTCCCAGACAAGAGTAAACCTGGCTCGATTCCTGGTCTGGCCTCACCCTCTTGGCACACGCGCTCGCCCAGGAACCCTAAGAGGCATGAGGGGAAATGAGGATGAGGATATCAAAAGTGTGAAACAAGGGATTTAACCAGTTATGATTTTTCCACAACAATAGGCCTATGAGGAGACTTACATCAAGTAAATCATTTGACTATAACCTTGTTAATTCAGATCTACAGTATACAGTACAGTCTTAGATTTCTCATGTATAGTAAGTACTTTGCTTTGGCCTCGCACTCTCATCTTTCATATCAATCATTCACACCATGTTGCATTCAAAGTGGTAGCTGGCTGTCAAATTGTGTCCGGTTGCCCCATCCACACCAACACAGTATATTGTAATGTTAGTTGGTGCTGCTCTTAAAGTTTGCCACTAGATGTCAGGTTTGTATCAGATGTTTGGGATGTAAACAGGGAGGCCTGGCTACTGTATGTGTCCCATGATCCTCATGGTACAACATTCCAGAATGCAGGCAGTAGCTGTACCAATTTTTTACCCAGTATACATTTATCCAGTAGACATCGTTGTACAATTGAAATGTGCTACATCTCAAAATGTAGAATTATTGTATGGAGGATTGGTTTTCCGGGAAGGCAAGAGCACGGAACACACAGGCTGATTTTTTTCCAGGCATTCATTTGTCAAGGCTGAATTACTGGATGTGAATAGATGTTCCTGGACTTACAGGCACCTGTGCCTACATTGACATTAATCCTGGTCACTCAATTGATTGGCCCATTTTTTTTAAATTGCTTGTTACTAATCACATGGATTATGGGTAAATAATGCTTATGGATCAGACAGGTTGTTACTTTAATAGTTGTCTGTCTAAATGCCAATGGTGTGTTCAGAAGTGCTGCTTTCCTAGTTAGTTGCAAGCCGTTGTTGTGTATACTGTGTAGTAAAATGTGTGTATAGTTTAAGTGTGTAGCATGTGAGTGATACAGTACTGGGCCACTGACTGTATCTGAACTGTGCTTAGTGTTCTAAATCTTGAGCCCTTTCCACAAATTGTCATCTATCTACCTTTCTGGTAGGCTACTGCTGGACCGACAGTGCACTATAGCTGGACTGAGGAAGTCATTCAGAGCACAGTCTAAGGTCCTAATGGCCCAATGACTTGAGGAGACAAAAGGTCAGACTGCATCCCAGGCTATTCTTTAAGCCTTAGACTAAACTAGACTAGACTAGACTAGACTAGACAGACTCACTCACTCACTCACTCACTCACTCACTCACTAACTCACTCACTCAAATAGGTAGCCTACATTTAGGTACCCCCATCACCCAATCACTCCCTTCATTTCTCAACATCAATTAATTTAAGATGTATTCATACATTTCCAATATATTTATGTATGAGTCCTCCCTCCCTCCCTGTTACTGTAATCAGAAAGACAGACAGACAGACTCAAATAGGTAGCCTACATTTAGGCACCCCCATCACCCAATCACTCCCTTCATTTTTCAACATCAATTCATTTCCAATATATTTATGTATGAGTCCTCCCTCCCCTCCCCCTCCCTCCCTCCCTCCCTCCCTCCCTCCCTCCCTCCCTCCCTCCCTCCCTCCCTCCCTCCCTCCCTCCCTCCCTCCCTCCCTCCCTCCCTCCCTCCCTCCCTCCCTCCCTCCCACTGTAATCCATCAATGTTCCATCATCCATCATGCAAACAGCCCCAGAGTTACCATGGCAACCACCATGGGCCCAGCTATGCGCAGCTCTTCTCTGATTGGCTGGCACAGTGGCAGTCTGAGCCTGTCTGGTAGATGTGGTAATTGGCTGGGAGTCTCAACCCCCCCCCCCCCCCATCCACTTCACATACAGATACACACAAACACGCATACAGTACTATAAACACACCAACACAATCCACATAAGCTTCACAGACATCCTTGGAAATGGAAGAGGGAGACAAGGGGTCAGAATAATGTGGGCAGGAAAAGAGGTGGGAGTAGACTAGTAGTAGTCTCTTGTTTGTTGGATAGCCGGGGGGGGGGGGGTATACAGAATTTGGGAAAAGGTGGAAGTGGGAATTTTGCCAAGAAATGGATGGAAGAATATATATATTTTAAAATATAAATTTTCCCCAAGAAAAAAAGGTGTGTACTAGCGATGATTCTGGCTTCTGGAAGGTGAAGAATGGAATTCAGGATTTGTTCAGCCAGGTCTCTCCAGGACTACAGTATGATAGATGCCTATTCTCCAATCTATCCCATACAAACATTATAGCTCAAAGAGAACCTGTTTACTTTCAAGCCATACGAGGTTCAAGTAATGCAATCATACTGTGGTAGATCATTATATTTTGGGGAGAAAAGTGCCCACCTGGGTTTATGGATCCAAGCTCCAAACCATCTATTGTAAATAGCGTATTTATGATACTTAAAACATAATGGATGAATTTTCAGCTTTTCACATTTTCTTCAGAAATACACAAACATTGCTAAATTGGTGGGTGTTCAGAAGCTCCACACAGACACACACCACAGCAGACGGTTTCAGGAGTTACAACTTTTAATAATGATTGTTTGTAAATGAAAAAAACAGTCAGGAGAGAAAAATTTGGGAAAATTGGGTGCCTCGAGAAAGACAAGATGAATTTACAGTGAATGAATGAATGACAGCTATGCAGTTGCAGTCAATATTTCAAAGCGTTCCCAGGTAGGAGACAGCAGAGAAGGAAAAAACAACCCAAGTGTCCAGGAAGATTTAATCTCCATCAGGGTAAATACGAACAAATTCATTTTATCCAGTGTTTCTTTTTTTCCAACAGACAGTTACAAGAAAGGAAAATGTGCACACACTCACACAGGAATTTATTATTTGGGGAATAAGAAGTGCAAGCAAGATCACAGCACGACAATTTACAAGAGGGCCAAAATCCTGCTTCGTTTGAGGACTGGCCAATAATCTTCTTTCCCTTTTGATCCTACCCCCAGTCTAAAGATGGGGGGGGGGGCGAGGTCAAAGGTCATATCTGAGCTTGAGTCACTCCTCTTTCTGCAACTGCATCTTTTCAGATAGTACAATCAATGTAGTTTGACCACCACATCCTCATAAGTGCCAGGAATAAATTCAGAAGGCTTATCAGTAAACACGTTCACATCAGCTCACCTCACTCACACAGAATCACAATTCATCATCCGGCTATTACCTCAGGACTGGCTCTGAACACAACTCGGATTGGATATTGGTGGGACACTTAAAAGGACGAAAGAGTAATGTGGTGAAGGTTTTCACATTGTCTTTTGAGGAGCCTGTCCATTAAAAGGTGAAGAGTTTAATTATAGGACACAATCTATTATGACACATTGCACTTATCACAATCAAGGGGCCCAAAATTCAGTAGAATAACATTCTGGCACTTTGGCCCGATACCAGATCTGTTCTCCAAGGGTCATTGTCATGCGACAGCACAAACAGATCTGGGATCAGGCTACTGTCACTCGGGACCAACGACGGTAGCGAGTACTGTGGCTTCAGCAGTACCCATTCTAGCGTAGTACACTAGTGTTGACTGTATTCTTGGATGTATCGGAATGCAGCCTGTGTCATGGAGAGGAAGTTTGAAAAATAATAACCGTCTTTTCACTGTGTTTGTTTGTTTTTCAAGGACCTCATTATGAGTTTAAAGAGACTGTGCATCCCAAATGGGACCCTATTCCCTATGTGATGCACTACTTTTCACCAGAGCCCTATGGCCATTGTAGTGCATCATAAAGAGGAAAGGGTGTCATTTGGAACGGAACCACTGACAGACAGACATCGCCTTCAAGTCCGCCTGAGTGTCTCTCCCTCTCTCTCACACACAGCCACACACACGTACACACACATGCCAAACAAACAAACACACTGTGCAAAATGTTTGAAGTAGAAAAACACAGACATAAACAAATAAGAGAACAATACTGAGAGAGAAGAGGTGAAAACATCCCTAGTTATTCGAGAAAAATAAATAAAGTAGATATCAAAATATGAAATCGAGAGAATGTCTGGTATCACACATGCCTAAATGATGGTACATACATTTTGGGTAGCACAGGTAGTAACATTTCCCCCCAATATGGCTGTGTGTGTTGGATCATACCATAGTAGAATATAAACATACATTTGAGGAGTAGAGACATTACAAATATGGAGGTAAATAGGACAACCACTTTTAAGTGCATTTAAATAGACACAAATTGTATTTTTGAGTTCCTATTTCGATATGCACTGAGACGGTGAATTATGAAATGGCAATTAGTCTTTATGATAAACAGAGAGAGTGACAATCTATTTACAGCAAAATGTCTCCCAACTTAAAGCTCTAGGAAGAGTAGGAGGGATCATTGGACCAATCAAAGTTGCAGCCTCATACAATAGTCCAGTCAGATAGGCCACGAGGGGAGGGGACTTTGGGTTGAAAAAAGACTCGTCTCAGTGCAAGCGCACAAACTCACATGCTGGCGTCCCAGTTAGTAGAAGTCCTTGCTTTTAGCTTACTCTTTGAAAGCACATTATATTACAAGTTCCTAGCACACAAAGCAGTCTTGCAGATAGTAAAGAGCTCAATTCTACTAGTTTTGATGACTTTTCACAAAAATGAGTTATCCTTTGAGAAAAAACAAGGGCTCGGAAGAGAGAAACGGCGCAAGCTGGCTTGAATTCGTTTGGTCCAACAGAAAACATAATACAGTAAGTCATGGTGGTGTTTCTAGGAATCAGAATCATCAGAAGCCACTCCCCTTCCTGCTCCCTGACCCTGCCATAGGTCCTGCCTAGCACCTGGTTGGCTACGGTTGGCTCTCATTTCCACGCAGTTTTAGGAGGGCACATTTGCCCTCACTCACACACGCATACACACGCACATATACAGATGGACACACACACACATACAACTTTACCCAAATGGGTCACAAACACATTATTGCGAATTAAGTGTGCTTTCTTAAATACATTTTATCCTTAAAATATCTTTAAAAACTATAATGTTAACACCATGCAAATAAAGTACCAAATAAAATGTTAAAAAAACATTTGGGCCCTGTATTTTTGACAAGGCCAGACAATAAAACCTGCATTGTCCACACTTAAAACATACCTACATTCTTGCTAAACACACAGACAAAATACACCAAGCTCCACCAAAGTCATAGCAGTCTCATGTTGGCTTTTTCAGTTGTTGTTTTGAAGGAAATGAAGGTAACCAGAGGTTCATAGTTGAGGAAAACCTTTGCTCTAATTCATAATTTTTTTGGACACAAAATTTGATCTAAGTGGCTGATGACAGAGTGACGACCTCTCCACTTTCTCTCCTCTGCAAATGTCATAAAGCCACAACAGCTCTGCGCGATGGTATCAATCCCAGAGTACTTCACTTTCAAAGGCCTTGAGTGGTGGCTCCATGTGGGAGGAAGGGGGCGGGGCTGCAGCTGCTTTAAACCTAACGAGGAGTCTGGTCGTCACTACGGCCTGCTTCTCCCTCTCTCTGTGTACTCTGCTGCCAGGGCCACAACCGAGTGTATGGGAGTGTATGGGAGTATAGGGCCACAGTGGCAGCTGATGCTCGTTAGGGCTCCTCTAAGGACCCTTCACAGGGGAGAGCATGGCTCTTGAGTGCCCTTGTGGGCTACTGATAAACAGCTCTTTGGAGGCAGCCGGTGGAGGGACAGCAAGCCCCGGGGGCAGCCCAGTTAGGCTATTGATGATCAGATGCTCCCCGCTGAGGCTGCTGGGATAGAAGGTGGTTCCTCATGGGCCAGAGGTGCCAGAGGTGGAGGGGACTCCAGGGGCAGGTGGCTGGGCCTCAGCAGGGGCAGACTGGAGGAGACCTGGATGGAGCATGGTGCACCCTGGGATGTAGGTACCTCCATTGACGTTAAAACAGCTGGGGCTGGGAGACCTGATGACTGGAGAGGTGGACAGACGTCTGTTGTCGTTTCATAGAGGAGGAAAAACTGCAGGGCGTTGGGGGTGTCTTCTCAGATTGGAGTTGGTCCAGTTGTTATGTTTAGGGCGGGGGGGGGGGTAACGTGGTAGATTAGGTCAGGGTGATGTAGGCCGAGGCCTTCTCTTTCAGCTGTCGCAGACACAGATGGCAACTCCAGCTCCCTGGAAGATCAACAGTTCACAAGTTCACTGGTTATTGGAAAGCCTCGGGATTAACCCTTGCAGAATAAATGACCACTGTAAACTGAATACTGATTGCGAGTGCATCACCACATACTGTGGTCAGGTAGTGTGATAGATTTGCAATCTCTTAGCCATGTCAACTTGACTTACGGATGACCTAAGCATGCAGCACGTGGCCTTTCCCCTTATAATGCACCTACTGTATAAGGGACATCATGAACCCAGCCATTGCATGGTCATCAACTACCAACAATATGCCGGCCTAGGTATACTATACAGTATTCTATAGGACTACACTTGGCCTATATCCTCCACATATCCTGTAGTGTACCTACCCTCTGGGGGCTCCGCCATAGGGGGGCTCAGGCAATACATATGGTAGCCTCTGTCACAGTCATCACAGAATAGTAACTGATCCTGGAACAAGGAAACACACAAACACAAATAATGTTATGACATTATCAATCAAATATAGGACATACTACACATAACTCACACAGGCCCAGATTTGCACAGGCCCAGATTGCACCCATTTTTGTTGCGTGTTATTAACCTTTACTAAGGAGGAGGAGTCCAGGCGAGTGTTGTTGGGGTAAATGGAGAGTGGGATATGAACGCAACACGTAGTGTTGGTCCCATGTTTCATGAGCAGAAATAAAAGATCCCAGAAATGTTCCATACGCACGAAAAGCTTATTTCTCTCAAATGTTGTGCACAAATTGGTTTACATCCCATGTTAGTGAGCATTTCACCTTTGCCAAGAAGCTGATTGAACAGCATGATCATTACTCAGGTGCACCTTGTGCTGGGGAAGATAAAAGGCCACTAACTTGGCATACTGACTGCAGGAATGTCCACCAGAGCTGTTGCCAGAAATGTTTTACTTCCCTACCATAAGCCTCCAATGTCATTTTGGAGAATTTGTTGGTACGTCCAACCGGCCTCACAACCGCAGACCACGTGCATGGCGTCATGTTGGTGAGCGGTTTGCTGGTGTCAACGTTGTGAACTGAGTGCCCCATGGTGGCGGTGGGGTTATGGTATGGGCAGGCATAAGCTACGAACACAATTGCATTTTATTGACGAATTTGAATGCACAGAGATACCGTGATGAGGAAACATTCCACAGGTCACAATCAACAGCCTGATCAACTCTATGCAAAGGAGATGTGTCGCGCTGCATGAGGCAAATGGTGGTTTTCTGATCCACGTGCCTACTTTTTAAAACTGTTTCTGTGACCAACAGATACATATCTGTACTCCCAGTCATGTGACATCCATAGATTAGGGTCTAATGAATTTTGTTTCAATTGACTGATTTCCTTATATGAACTGTAACTCAGTAAAATCTTTGAAATTGTTGCATGTTGCATTTATATATATTTTCAGTATAGATGTTTTGGGAGTGTGAAGGGGCGTGTGTGTGTGTGTGCGTGTGGTGCTCACATCATTCTCGGAGGTGCCACACAAGCTGCAGGACTTGCACTCGATACACTGCCAGCGGTAGGTCCGTACGGCTGCCGTCATGTTGACTGTGAACTGCAGGCAGGACGGGTGGCCTGGCGACACAGAGAGGGACATACACACTCTTCATGTTACACTTCGTCACCATCGTTGTCGTCGTCATCAAGTTGGGCTTGTTTCCACTACACCCACACATAATAACATCTGTGTCATAATGACACATTTAACACCAACTAAAACCGGTGTCCATAGGAGTGTCTGTCTGTCCGTACCTGAGCGTCCACAGTCGGCACAGGAGATGAGGTCCTCGGGACAGCCGGTCTTCTTGGAGCCGCCCAGGCAGAAGTCACAGTAGCCGTTAGGGATGACCGACCCATCTGCAGCTTTCTTAGCTGCAATCACACAGGTGGAAAGGTTACATACGACAGAGCTCTTTCCCTAACAAACGCACTCCTACAGAAAAGCTGCATACTACTCCTATATTCTATGCTCTAGAATATAAGAGTAATCCAGCAATTGTATGAAGCTCCATTGAGCACAGACCTAGAGCACAGAGTCTATGGCTGTGGTCTGTGGTTACTGATAATTCTGCTACTGAGGCTGGTGTAGAGCTGAGGACTCAACAGGCTTAGGACTAGACTGACGTAGGAGGAACATCGCAGGTTTGGAGAGGGAAAGAGGAAGATAGAGAGAGAGACAGGGTGAGAGAGAGAGTAAGCAGAAACGAATGAAAGCGGCAGAGACAGGAAACATAGAATGAGACAGAGAATATGAGACTTCCAGCCAACCAGACTGCAGAGCGTCCCAGCTGGATAAAACTCACCCTCCTCCATATGTTGGTTTTGGTAAAGCAAGCAGCAGGCCCGCTAAAGCCGGGGACTCGCCAGCTCGTGCTCAGCCAGGGAAGGGAGGAGTAAGACGGGAAGGAAACGCCACTGGGAGGCCCAGGGGTCTGTTAAATATTGTCAAAGGAACGGTGGGGGGCTGGGACAGACTTGCTGTGCATCAAGCGGCAGGTGCGCATCAAGCGGCAGGTGCGCGGCGGGAAGCCATTTTAGAATAACCATTAATGGAGAGCAACGTCCCTCTGCATGCATCCTCTCTGTCTCACTGACTGCAGTCGATTGCATAATAACTTTAATATCTCTGATCACGTAACCAGGACAGTGTATTTGTATGTGTCCTTTATTCCTGTATTAAGATGTAATGGACAGGAACATCACAATGACTCACCATCGTGCCATGTAAGACAGAAGAAGACAGACAACAGTATACAGTAGACTAGACAAGCACACACAGGAATTCATTCCGAATACGCAAACACACACACACACACACACACACACACACACACACACACACACACACACACACACACACACACACACACACACACACACACACACACACACACACACACACACACACACACACACACACACACACACACACACACACACACACACACACACAGAGAGAGAATTCAGCAGCAGTCGGCATGGTGGAGTAATCAGCGGCTGTCTGGTGTGTGATTTGGAGAGCCAGGGCCCTCTCCAGCGAGGTTATTAATCGAGCCCAGGGTGGATTGTGGCAGGGGGGTGAGTAGGCGGGGGTGGAGCAGGGCTAAGGGGGGGTGGGGGGATTGGGTTTTCTACTCCACAGGGTTGGTCAATAAACCCCAGAGGAAAAAAAACAACTCTGATCAGGATGAGAGGAGAGGGGGGAGGAGAAAAGAGCAGAGGAGCTGTCCATGGTACCAGCACAGCAGCCAGCCAGGCAGCTCTGTACGTTATTGTATAATGAGGGGCAGTAATGTACAGTGGAGTGGTACATTACGTACATTCAGGGGACTGTGGAAAGCATACCAAAATAGGTTTATTAATGAAATACGTCACTTTGAGTAACGTTTTTTTCTTTTTAAGCCTCTGGCCTTGTGAAAAAAACACACACCTCTTCTTTGTGTGTATTTTATTTCAACAGACTGCTGCTGACTGTGCTTTACCACAGTCCCTGGGGAGCAAAGCTGTATATGCACACACAATTACATAAAACTATATGCCAAACGGCACATACTACAAACAGTGTTGCTCTGGGGCTCTGTGGACCGTGAGGCTGCGAGGACCCCTGAGAGTGAATCAGCAGGCCCTGACACATCTATGTGTGAGAGTGCTGCCCGCTGGCCTGCCTGCTCAGAAAGGAAAGCCCATCGATGATTAATTGCCTGTGGCCATGCTTAAAGACTGAGACGCTAACCTGAGGTGGTACATCCTTAAGACAGACAGAGAGAAAAGAGAGATAGGGGGTGAAAAGGGGAGGGGGGGAGAAGGAGAAATAGAAGGTGGAAGGGAGAGGGAGATAGCAAAGCGAGTGGCAGAGAGACACATAGAGACATACAGACCAAACCAGACAGAGAGACACAGAAAACTGGCAGACAGGCAGACAGAGACAAAGAACATGCGCGAGAGAGGTAGATAAAAATGATCACAAGTAGCACGTTCCTGAGGTTGTCATGGGTGATACACACCTCCCTCCCCCACCTCAACTCCAGCTCCACCTTTCCTGTAACACCCCGCCAATTACTGGGAGAATACAGGCAGAACAGCACACTTCACAGCTTTTAAGTGTGTCTCGGGGACCCACTGGGAATTAGGGGAGAGAGATGAATCCTCAAATACCCCCCTCATATCTCCCCACTCCCTTCCGTTCCCTTCTCTCGCTTTCTCTTCCCCTAACTCTCTCCCCTCTCTTCGTCTACCTCTCTCTCTCTCGCTCTCTCAGTATAATCCTCTCTACCTCTCTTCCTCTCCCCTCCGCCTCTCTCCATCCCCCTCTCTCTTCCTCTTTTCCGATCTCTCTCGCTCTCTCCGCGCTCTCCTTTTTCTCTCCAACTCACTCTCCCTTTCTCACTCCCTCATTCTCAATACAGCCTGCTCCTGGAGTTTCCACATTCTCATTCCAGCACAATCCCTGGCCTAAGAGCCATACCGCACTGGCTGGTCGATAAAGTGGCCACAGCCTTATCGAGTTAACACTTCCGCCGGAATACCCACAAGCACCTGTTGCCTGGTCTCACTTTCTCTATGCTTCTCACTCTCCTCCACACTTTCATTCCTCCTTCTGCTCTCTCACCCATGTCCCTTCACTCTGTTTTCTGAGCACAAACCTATTCACACAGGTCCAAGCATGCAGTACAATGAGCTTAAACTCATACACCGGGCCAACAATTAGATAGCTTAGCTTAGTTATTATGGTTTTGCACCTGACAACAAAACAGGGTTTCACTAAAGCAATCCTACTAGTCTAGTGTTAACCAGTGATGATGCTGCATATGATGTCACTGTGAACAAACCAGACCAACAGAGACACAGATCAGCTCCTAGCCTCACCTACACACCAACACACTGCCATCACCACAACACAAAACACATTGCAGCATGGCAGGGGAGCAAATGGAACAGAAGAGGAGAGAGGAAGAGGAGAGAGGAAGAGCAGAACACAAAGAGGAGAGGGAAGTGAAGAAGTGGCTGCTGCTGTGTCAGAGCGTCAGTGTAAAAAACACACACTCTGCACTCCTGTCGCCAGGCTGCTTAATGAGGGGAGCGCCACATCTAGACACACACACATACAGATACACACTGATATAATGTATACACACACAGATACAAATGCACGCTTATATAATGTATACATACACTCACATTCACAGACAATACACGCACACATGCGCAAACACGCACACAAGCACACACCGGAACATGTGCAAGTACACACTGAGACAAACGCACGCACACACACGCACGCACGCACGCACGCACGCACGCACGCACGCACGCACGCACGCACGCACGCACGCACGCACGCACGCACGCACACACACACACACACACACACACACACACACACACACACACACACACACACACACACACACACACACACACACACACACACACACACACACACACACACACACACACACACACACAGATTTATAGCCAGCAGATCTTTGCATCATAACTTTTAAAGGCTCGTTCCACTCCCAACCCCCACCCTCTCTCTTCAGCGTGACGAATGAGAGTCCCTCTGCCCCCAATCCAGCCTTCAGTATCAGCTTTCATCCAATGCATACACACACTAGGGCTGTGACGGTCATGGAATTCTGGGTGACATTTTAGATGACAGTTATTGTTTTCTCACACATTTTCTCCTCTCCTCTGCTATACCCTATGAATGTCCCACCTACTTACTGGTCCCGTACTGTTTTTGATTGGGCTTATATATAATCCAATTCCTGAAAAACGGGGTCATTTTAAGATATATTTGTATTCATCGATAAAGGTAAAAAGAATGTAAAACAACCGAGAACCTTCATGAAAGGCATCGGGTAAAAGTGAATTAATCCACGAATAAGAATATAACTGTACGGTGCATTCGGAAAGTATTCAGACCCCTTCTCTTTTTCCACATTTTGTTACGGTACAGCGTTGTTCTAAAATTGATTAAATTGTTTGTTTTTTCATCAATCTACACACCATAATGACAAAGCAAAAACTGTTGTTTTTTTTTTAGAAACTTTTGCAAATTTATATAAAAAAGAAAACCCTGAAATATCACATTCACATAAAATTCAGACCCTTTACTCAGTACTTTGTTGAAGCACCTTTGGAAGCGATTAAAGCCTTGAGTCGTCTTGGGTATGATGCTACAAGCTTGAATGACCACGTTTTCATGAATTTAATGATATAATGGGGGAGGAAGGTATTGCCTAGGCAACTGAAGACTTGTTTGCTACAACACGTTGCTTATTTCAGCAAGGAGCAACAAAGTTTCATCACGTTGTAGTCCATGTTACGGCAGAAACAGACAACCGCACGAATGCCCAGCCGTCCAGTCTTCAGTCAGCTGTTCGTTACATCCCCCCCCAAAACAAATGACGGTTATTTTATTTTCATGACGATCTTCATCCATAACCGTGGTGCTAACACACACACACACACACACACACACACACACACACACACACACACACACACACACACACACACACACACACACACACACACACACACACACAGAGAGAGACAATGGTTCAGTATTATGCAGGGAGAGTGACTGTGAGTCAGTCAGACGAAAAGTGTCAGTCACAGATGAGAAATCTCATGAGGTACCTTTCTTCTCTCACCCTGGCTGTGCTTCTCTCTTTCTCAGAGGAAATTTGATTTTCTTCTGCAATCCGTCTATTGTCACACAAATACCTACACCATCTGTCCCCACCTCCTTCTTCAATTCTCTATCTCCCCCTCTTTATCTCTCTTTTAAACGCACACGCACACACGCATATACGCACGCGCACGCACACACACCAGCAAGACGCAATGCAATAACATGCTCGTTTCTCTTCCCTGTCCAGTCAGCAGGTTGCGTAAGTCCCAGTGCATTGTGGGTCTGAAACAGAATGACATTGCAAAGCGAGAGGACGGTGGAGATTTTGGTGCATAATAAAACTTGATCTATGGCTGCAGTGTAATCACACTGACCTGCACACTATGTCAGCCTCTGTGGCAGCATAAGAGGCTGCCTCTGTCTGTAGCAGATACACATACATAAACAGTACACACGTATTTGTATATAAACACATACACACGTATGTATATACACACATACAGTGGGGCAAAAAAGTATTTAGTCAAAGTATTTAGCCAAATACTTATTTTCCACAATAATTTGCAAATAAATTCATAAAAAATCCTACAATGTGATTTTCTGGATTTTTTTCTCTCTCATTTTGTCTGTCATAGTTGAAGTGCACCTATGATGAGAAATACAGGCCTCTCTCATCTTTTTAAGTGGGAGAACTTGCACAATTGTGGCTGACTAAATACATTTTTGCCCCACTGTATATGTTCACACACACACACACACACACACACACACACACACACACACACACACACACACACACACACACACACACACACACACACACACACACACACACACACACAAACACAAACCATACATACACACTTCACATACACCCCTGTGCCAACTGGAATGTCTTTTTGATGCTCAGAAAAATGCAAACATGAATCATTTTTGGTGATCCTAGTAAGATTGTGTGTGTGTGTGTGTGTGTGTGTGTGTGTGTGTGTGTGTGTGCGTGTGTCTAAGCCCTAACAGACAGACAGATAGGTTTTCATGAGCAGGATGGGGGGAGGGGGGTTATACTAAGATGGCCAAATGACTGAGGATCCAATCCTAACCCGGCAAGCCTCTCCTCTGTTAATACAGAATACAAAATGAGGCAGTGCAATATCAGCCTGCCTTCTCCCTGTCTGGGGTAATATATATGATAAATCATAAAGAGAATTCTTTACTTTTACTCTCCTTCCTTCACTCTGTCTCTCCTTTCTGTTGCCTTTAATGAACTCCTCTGCTCCCTCCATTTCAACCCCTCCAATGCCAAACTCCACTCCCCCCTCCCACCTCAATGTACATAACAACATACTCTTTAGGAGGGATCCCAGCCAGTCACTATAGCAACCAGATTGCTAGGCAACAGTCGTTTCTCTTCCTGCTTTGTTGTGGCAGAGGAGGCAGTGGAGTGGCGTGGCGGCAGGCAGCGTGAGCTGGTCTGGCTATGCAGGAAGCTACTGTACCGGCACTGGCACCAGCAGCACAGGCAGCGTGAGCTGGTCTGGCTATGCAGGAAGCTACTGTACCGGCACTGGCACCAGCAGCACAGGCAGCATGAGCTGGTCTGGCTATGCAGGAAGCTACTGTACCGGCACTGGCACCAGCAGCACAGGCATGTGGAAAGTTCAGGAAGAAACCAGACCAAAATAACAGCTAAAGGTGATGGTCGGGGTTGAATCATTAACTTGTTAAGTCCAGAAAGGTCTTCCCTCTAATAAGAGACATTCTTTACCATGGTGGGGCAAAATGGTAGACAAAATCCCAGACCCGGTTACAGCAAGCAAGGGACTGACTACACCGAAATAGATCTCTGTTTGAGCTGGACTATAGAATCTAAAGTCAAGTAAACTCCTAGGGGCATTTTCCCAGACACAGATTAAGTCTAGTCCTGGAATAAAAGGAAACTCAATAGTGAATCTACATTGAAAATGCTTTTTTTAGTCAGGATTAGGCTTAATCTTTGTGGTGGAAACCACCCCATAAACCGGTTGTCATTTGGACCATGTTTAGCTTTATTGTATATGGTTAGGTACAGTATACATGTTCTGTGTTTGTAGTGGTGTGGTGAGCTGATCATGTAGTGTGTGTTGCATGTTCAGGGTTCATGGGTCGTGACTGTACTGCCTCGCCCCCACCACCCCGGTCCTCTATCTCTCTCTCTCTCTCTCTCTCTGAACCCAGCCTGTGTCTCCACTCAGTCTCCTGTATAGGCTACTTACTGTGCTCTGTACCTGTCTGCTACAGTACAGACAGAATGACTATCCAGGACAAACTCATTTTCACCATGTCACCAATACCAGCAAAATCACATAAATCAAATAAATCATAGCACGTTTGAGGGGTTCATTCAGTCGTTTTTACCTGATTAAGTTGACTCATGTCGAAAAAATAACGTTCAAAGTGCAATTTATATTCCTAAAACATAAATTGAAAATTATACGACTGCTTCCTATTTTTGTTTATATAGCCGAGTGTCAAAACACCGTTTTTAAATATCCAAATAAATTCATGATCAATATTCTGAAATAAGTTGTGATATGTTGAAGACTAATGCATACAATTACTCCCTATACACACGTGTCACACTTGTGTTCAGATTACTTGTATTTTGCTAAATTAGTACTTTAAAAGCTGCTCACGCATCAAATTTACCAAGCAGTCATTCCAGATTGAAATTGATTAGCTTGTTCTACTGTAATCAATAGCGTGCACAGATGAATCACTCACGTCAATATTGTATGGAAATCAATGGAACTGGGGACAATTCACTGCCATTTGCGCTCTTCTAAAATACAAACCACAACGAAATTGGGTATACTAGATATACTTGTCGATATTAACTCCTCTCCTTGTGAATTTCACAACTGCGTTCTAAACCCTGCGACAGACAGGTGAGTATGATCAAATCAACCGGAAAACCAAAGATATGAATCTGTTTAAAGCAATCGAATTAGACTCATCTTGATGACTATAAACTTGTACATTAACATCACCAATCTGAGGTAAAAAAATAAATCACTAAATTGTATGAGGTGAAAATGCGAGCTTGTGTAAAGAAGTAACACAAACTGTCCACATTAGCGTATTATAAAATAATGTCATATTTCAAAAATAATTAAACAAGTCAATTTTGGATGATAGTACATGTTGCCCACTCACAAAATATTTCAATAATTACATACAATTGAACTGGGCGCTCTAGACTAGAGCCTCTATAGTGTCTGTGCAGCTGTCTGAACGTTCCCAGTCCCTACCATGATACAGGCCCTCCACTGTCACCAGACCCTCATTAAAAGACCACCCTCTCTCTCTTACTGCAGGACTTTCATCACATGTGAACCTGCTGGAACAGAACCAACTACCACTCCACAGATATCATTCCACATATAGTATCCTACCCCACAGACAGGGAGAGAAAGAGAGAACCGAGACAGCCAGGACGCCAGGATTCCTTCTCACAGTGGCAGAGCAAGGTGAGCGAAGCCATTTTGTGAGCGAGGTCAAACTGGGGAGAAAAATGTGAAAATAAATAAATATAGAAAAAGAACAACAGGAACGAAAGGACGCTGACCTTCAAACGGCTCAATTACATGTTACCCCCCTCCACCCCTCCATCCCCCCCTCCTGCTCTCACTCCTCCGACCGTCTGTCCGTCCAGATAAACCAGACTCGGAATCTCAACTCTGATTTGGGGAGAGGACGTAACAAGAACTGGCTTGACTCTTTCTGCTCACAAAACCAATTTTCAGGTGCACACCAGAGGGCCGCCCTCTAAAGTAAACACCCCTCCCTCCTCCCCATCTCATCAATGCCCAAAACCAGCCCCCACCACCCCTGCCTCTCTCACTTTATGAAGAAGAAGAAAAAACTGAGAGGCAGCCATGAATTTTAATGTTGCAGTTCAGTTTAACAATCAGCTTCCACTCCTGCAACGGAAATAAATACAGAAAAAAAATGAAGAAAATGATAAGCGATGGATAAGTCGTAAGACAAAAACAGAGAGAGGGAGTTGAGGAGAGAAAGAAATGGAGAGAGGGATTCAGAGAGAAGCGGGAAAGGAGAGAATGAAAGCCTGGTAAACTGGCGATGGAGAGTGAGGGAGAGAATAGGGAGAGAATGAGAGGGGGAATGTGTGTGTGAGAATCTCATCTCCCTGATGGAAAAGGGAGAAAGGGAGAGAATGAGAGGGGGAATGTGTGTGTGAGAATCTCATCTCCCTGATGGAAAAGGGAGAAAGAGAGAGAATGAGAGGGGGAATGTGTGTGTGAGAATCTCATCTCCCTGATGGAAAAGGGAGAAAGAGAGAGAATGAGAGGGGGAATGTGTGTGTGAGAATCTCATCTCCCTGATGGAAAAGGGAGAAAGAGAGATAATGAGAGGGGGAATGTGTGTGTGAAAATCTCATCTCCCTGATGGAAAAGGGAGAAAGGAGAGAATGAGAGGGGGAATGTGTGTGTGAGAATCTCATCTCCCTGATGGAAAAGGGAGAAAGAGAGATAATGAGAGGGGGAATGTGTGTGTGTGAGAATCTCATCTCCCTGATGGAAAAGGGAGAAAGAGAGAGAATGAGAGGGGGAATGTGTGTGTGAGAATCTCATCTCCCTGATGGAAAAGGGAGAAAGGAGAGAATGAGAGGGGGAATGTGTGTGTGAGAATCTCATCTCCCTGATGGAAAAGGGAGAAAGGAGAGAATGAGAGGGGGAATGTGTGTGTGAGAATCTCATCTCCCTGATGGAAAAGGGAGAAAGAGAGATAATGAGAGGGGGAATGTGTGTGTGTGAGAATCTCATCTCCCTGATGGAAAAGGGAGAAAGAGAGAGAATGAGAGGGGGAATGTGTGTGTGAGAATCTCATCTCCCTGATGGAAAAGGGAGAAAGAGAGAGAATGAGAGGGGGAATGTGTGTGTGAGAATCTCATCTCCCTGATGGAAAAGGGAGAAAGAGAGAGAAGGAGAGGGGGAATGTGTGTGTGAGAATCTCATCTCCCTGATGGAAAAGGGAGAAAGGAGAGAATGAGAGAGGGAATGTGTGTGTGAGAATCTCATCTCCCTGATGGAAAAGGGAGAAAGAGAGATAATGAGAGGGGGAATGTGTGTGTGAGAATCTCATCTCCTCGTGGAATAATCTGTACTTTATCAAACTGATGGAAAAGGGAGAAAGAGAGAGAATGAATGGGGGGTAAAATAATGAAATGAAAGAGAAGAACGAGACTTTGTATTTCAGCGATCTTCCACTCTCAGTTTCTGCATTTTGAAACGTATATGTCTTAAACTTGATTTCGGACCTGCAAAACATTTTGGGACTATGTCAACAATGGACTAATGAAACAAATGCCAAAATATCGTTTTTGGATGGAGTTTTCCTTTAAATTTGCCTTGTGGAGTGGACCAGGCTTACACTCTAGTCTAGACATATTTTAGGAAGAATATTACATGAATAATGTATGGACCAGTTTCATTATAACCATTCATATTAATATCATTATTATATATGGTGTAATATAAAGGACGGGGTGCATCTGCAACCACAAGATAGAAAAACGCACTCACACACTAGGCTTCTATTTGCATTTCACAAGAGAATTTAGTTTTGTGGATGTATATATTGATGTGTGTGTGTGTGTGTGTGTGTGTGTGTGTGTGTGTGTGTGTGTGTGTGTGTGTGTGTGTGTGTGTGTGTGTGTGTGTGTGTGTGTAACAGTAGGAGAAGAGGAGGATATTAAAACCTCTCAAATGTAGTCATTCTCTTCTTTTTCACCCTGCAGAGCCCTAAAACTGCTGCACACACACACACACACACACACACACACACACACACACACACACACACACACACACACACACACACACACACACACACACACACACACACACACACACACACACACACACACACACACACAGAGGCATCAGCACCAGGACCCAGTGACGGACAAACCACTAAGACAGGCCAATTTCAAACAGAGCTCAGCCAATTAAGTCTAGGAGGTAAATGGGTATTTTTCTACAAGTACATTGATGTGGACTACAGCTGTGTTTCTGTCTGCGTCCCAAATGACACCCTATTCCCTACAAAGTGCCATTTGGGATGCAACCTCTCTCAGTGTAAATTACCAGCTCGGACATGGAATGTGCTAGGGGAGAGAGAGGGGACAAAAAAGATCCCTCCTCCCGCCACCCTTCCTCTCAGTGTCCCTGCTCAGCCAATTAACACCGTCCAACTCAGGGCCAGGCTAATCCAACAGCATTACAGAAAGCCATGCAGGCAGACAAACATAAACGCTACAACATTGTACATCAGCGTGTACTTCACACGCTGTGTGCCGCAAAGGACATGTGCAAGTTGCTGTGTAGTAACATTCTGTAGGATACTGCGTCTAGCTTGGGTTCCTCTGACGTGACATGCGAGCGGAGGGTACATGGCATAGTGTAGCAGCCAGCCTCAGGGTAGAGCGTAGAGCCCGCTGTAACACATGACATAGTGTAGCAGCCAGCCTCAGGGTAGAGCGTCGAGCCCGCTGTAACACATGACATAGTGTAGCAGCCAGCCTCAGGGTAGAGCGTCGAGCCCGCTGTAACACATGACATAGTGTAGCAGCCAGCCTCAGGGTAGAGCGTAGAGCCCGCTGTAACACATGACATAGTGTAGCAGCCAGCCTCAGGGTAGAGCGTAGAGCCCGCTGTAACACATGGCATAGTGTAGCAGCCAGCCTCAGGGTAGAGCCCGCTGTAACACATGGCATAGTGTAGCAGCCAGCCTCAGGGTAGAGCATAGAGCCCGCTGTAACACATGACATAGTGTAGCAGCCAGCCTCAGGGTAGAGCGTAGAGCCCGCTGTAACACATGACATAGTGTAGCAGCCAGCCTCAGGGTAGAGCGTAGAGCCCGCTGTAACACATGACATAGTGTAGCAGCCAGCCTCAGGGTAGAGCCCGCTATAACACATGACATAGTGTAGCAGCCAGCCTCAGGGTAGAGCCCGCTGTAACACATGACATAGTGTAGCAGCCAGCCTCAGGGTAGAGCCCGCTGTAACACATGACATAGTGTAGCAGCCAGCCTCAGGGTAGAGCGTAGAGCCCGCTGTAACACATGACATAGTGTAGCAGCCAGCCTCAGGGTAGAGCGTAGAGCCCGCTGTAACACATGACATAGTGCAGCAACCAGCCTCCGGGTAGAGCGTAGAGCCCGCTGTAACACATGACATAGTGCAGCAGCCAGCCTCAGGGTAGAGTGTAGAGCCCGCTGTAACACATGACATAGTGTAGCAGCCAGCCTCAGGGTAGAGCGTAGAGCCCGCTGTAACACATGACATAGTGTAGCAGCCAGCCTCAGGGTAGAGCGTAGAGCCCGCTGTAACATATGACATAGTGCAGCAGCCAGCCTCAGGGTAGAGCGTAGAGCCCGCTGTAACACATGACATAGTGCAGCAGCCAGCCTCAGGGTAGAGCGTAGAGCCCGCTGTAACACATGGACTCACGCTTGTGGTTGTTCTTGCGCTGGAAGGGCAGGGTGTGTCGCTCAGAGTCCTCCTCTCCCTCCTCGTCTGCTAGGTGTGTGTGAGTGTAGTGGTAGCTCAGGCCCGGGCGGTTTTTATAGCGCTTCCCACAGACTAGAACACAACCACACGCACACAAACACACACACACACACACACACACACACACACACACACACACACACACACACACACACACACACACACACACACACACACAAGTCAAGAGACAGAACTAAATGTATCCCAATTATCATAACATATCTATACATCAGTAAATACATGACTGAACGTAATTGTGCTCCACTGTAAATAGATACACTCACAATGAATGAATGCTGTATCCATCGCGAGCTAATACCATGTCACCGTTTCAGTTGGAATATTGCTCTATAGTGTTCCGTTAGTGCTTGTTGCTCTAGCAGACTCATTCCCACTAGAGGAGTTGTCCCCATAACATTGGCAGTGAGAGAATTGCTTTCTTTGTGCAGAGTGGAGACAGCAGCCATATGCTTGCCAGCGTAGTTTAGCTTACAGTAAGAATGTTGTCTATGGCTCTTAGACATGGTGTGTGTGTGTGTGTGTGTGTGTGTGTGCACGTGCGCGTGTGTGATACTCACTGTCACAGACGTACGGCTTGTCCCTGTCCTCAATGGTGCTGGGTTCTTGTCTCTTCCTCATACCCCCTACACCACAGGCCTGCAGCGAGAACACAGATGGGTGAACGGAGTTCACACTCTATACACACACACACACACACACACACACACACACACACACACACACACACACACACACACACACACACACACTCCTACACACCATAATCATCTGCTACTTTAACAGGTGCCCCCCTCTCTCTAATCACCCTTTCCTCAGACAGGCGGGGTTGATGACACCTAACAGGGAACTTCAAGCTCCAATGAACAACATGGCTGTTTGGATGACAGATACAGCGTTACAGCCTGCAGCGAGGCTTCACACAGGACGGAGAGAGAGACGCCTTTCTCGTCTAATAAGAGTTATTTAGAATGCATCCATGTATACAATCTGATAACTCACTGCTTATCCAAATACTGTGTACTGCATCTAAAGCACACATGATTGTACTGTATCTAATGCCCACACAATTCATACACTACTAATACACTTACAAAAATGACTTGTTTCCACCCTCCATCCCAAAATGTATGAATTGAGTATAGTGAACTGAAATACGAGTTGGTATCTGTTTAATCTTTAAAGCTGAGAGGGAAAAGAATGTCTCCTTAGTACTCAGAGCACGGCTGCTACTGTACCGCCGACAGGCTGAGAGAAGAGGAGCGGGAAGGAGAGAGGAGAGGGGAGCCGAAAGGAGAGGAGAGCCAGAGCAGAGGAGAGGAGAGACAGCCAGAGCAGAGGAGAGCCAGCCAGAGCAGAGGAGAGGAGAGCCAACCAGAGCAGAGGAGAGGAGAGCCAGCCAGAGCACAAGGAATTGATAGCACTACTTGAGAGGCTGGAGTTTGCATAACTTGCAGTGGGTCCTATGTACTAGACAAGAGAGTCAGCTAGCTCTCTGAAATGGTAAGGGAACTGGATGGAGGGAGGGAGCCTGTGACTGTCCCATTCAGGGAGATGGATCATTTCACTGGCTATTTTAGCTCCATTTGATTTGATTTGATTAATCTCTCTTTTAGTCATCGTTTGGACTAATCTTCCACGAGTTCTGAAACATTTAAATACACATTTATAATACGATGACATTTTCACATACAGTTGAAGTTGGAAGTTTACATACACCTCAGCCAAATATATTTAAACTCAGTTTTTCACAATTCCTGACATTTAATCCTAGTAAAAATTCCCTGTCTTACATCAGTTAGGATCACCACTTAATTTTAAGAATGTGAAATGTCAGAATAATAGTAGATAGAATGATTTATTTCAGGTTGTATTCCTTTCATCACATTCCCAGTGGTTCAGAAGTTTACTTACACTCAATTAGTATTTAGTAGCATGGCCTTTAAATTGTTTAACTTGGGTCAAATGTTTCGGGTAGCCTTCCACAAGCTTCCCACAATAAATTGGGTGAATGTTGGCCCATTCCTCCAGACAGAGCCGGTGTAACGGAGTCAGGTTTGTAGGCCTCCTTGCTCATACATGCTTTTTCAGTTCTGCCCACAAATGTTCTATAGGATTGAGGTCAGGGCTTTGTGATGGCCACTCCAATACCTTGACTTTGTTGTCCTTAAGCAATTTTGGCACAACTTTGGAAGTATGCTTGGGGTCATTGTCCATTTAGAAGACTCATTTGCGACCAAGCTTTAACTTCCTGACTGCTGTCTTGAGATGTTGCTTTAATATATCCACATAATTTTCCTACCTCATGAGGCCAACTATTTTGTGAAGTGCACCAGTCCCTCCTGCAGCAAAGCACCCCCACAACATGATGCTGCCACCCCCGTGCTTCACGGTTGGGATGGTGTTCTTCGGCTTGCAAACATCCCCCTTTTTCCTCCAAACATAACGATGGTCATTATGGCCAAACAGTTCTACTTTTGTTTCATCAGACCAGAGGACATTTCTCCAAAAAGTACAATCTTTGTCCCCATGTGAAGTTGCAAACCGTAGTCTGGTTTTTGTATGGCGGTTTTGGAAGCAGTGGCTTCTTCCTTGCTGAGCGGCCTTTCAGATTATGTCGATATAGGACTCCTTTTACTGTGGATATAGATACTTTTGTACCTGTTTCCTCCAGCATCTTCACAAGGTCCTTTGCTGTTGTTCTGGGATTGATTTGAACTTTTTGCACCAAAGTACGTTCATCTCTAGGAGACAGAACGTGTCTCCTTCCTGAGCGGTATGACAGCTGCGTGGTCCCATGGTGTTTATACTTGCATACTATTGTTTTTATAGATGAACGTGGTATCGTCTGGCGTTTGGAAATTGCTCCCAAGGATGAACCAGACTTATGGAGGTCTTGGCTGATTTCTTTTGATTTTCCCATGATGTCAAGCAAAGAGGCACTGAGTTTGAAGGTAGATCTTGAAATACATCCACAGGTTCACCTCCAATTGACTCAAATGATGACAATTAGACTATCAGAAGCTTCTAAATCCATGGCATAATTTTCTGGAATTTTCCAAGCTGTTTAAAGGCACAGTCAACTTAGTGTGTGTAAACTTCTGACCCACTGGAATTGTGATACAGTGAATTATAAGTGAAATAATCTGTCTGTAAACAATTGTTGGTTAAATCACTTGTGTCATGCACAAAGTAGATGTCCTAACCGACTTGCCAGAACTATAGTTTGTTAACAAGAAATTTGTGGAGTTGTTGAAAGACAATGTTTTATTGAATCCAACCTAAGTGTATGTAAACGTCCGACTTCAACTGTAGATGGTGGAAAATCTATTCCTAGTATTTACTGAATGTCTGTCTCTTACCAACTGAATACTGTTGTGAATAGAGTTTGGCCATTTTAAATGGTGTATATTATGAAATAAAATAAGCATGTTTATTTCAATTATCTTGTTGATTGATGACCAACCAACAGCATTGAGCATGACTACAACATAATAACCATATCTCCACCTTAAAACAATCCTTAAATGGTATTTCTACAAGTTACGTATCTTGATAGATAACACTTTGTTAACGGGAAGTCGAAACAGAAAAGAGAGGATGTGTGAAATTAAAGTAACATTTCAAACACAGTAAATTTTCAAATAGACAGGATGAGTAAAATTATAACCTGAGTGAAATGTGAGAAGGAAGTTGAGTTGGACCAGTTTTGGTATCCACAAGGATACACCCTGTACATGCAATGAAACTACAAGCTGAAGTATCAGATCTGAACTCGTAGCACTTGTGTATTTGCGAGAGGACAATGTTGCCCTTTGCAGTGCCATCAATACAGGGACAGTAGGTGGCTGTACGTTCCTGTGTGGTTCCCTCGTCTTACCCGTCCTTCGCGGTTCTTGCGGTTCTTGCGTTTGGGGACGTCCTCTTCCATCTCCTCCGCTTCCAGTTCATGGGGGAAATCACCGACCAGCAGCTTCTGGAGCAGCAAACACACCAGAACATCAGAGGAGATATCAGCAAGGAGGGGCTCCAGGGAGTGCTGAAGCTCCAGAACAAACCTAGCACCCCATTAGCACCCACGATATAGAATGCCCAGCTACCCCAGTGAGATCCTGCTGCTGCAACTGGATAACAGTACAATACAACAGGGACTAGGTCACACATGGGATACAAACAAATAGAGAGATACACAGAGAGAGAGAGAGAGAGAGAGAGAGAGACATGCAGGATTCTGCAAAAACATCCTCCCTGTAAAACGTAAAACACCAAATAAAGCATGCAGAGCACAATCAGGCCGATTCCCGCTAATTATCAAAATCCAGAAAAGAGACGTAAAATTCTACAGCCACCTAAAAGGAAGCGATTCCAAAACCTTCCCTAACAAAGCCATCACCTACAGAGAGATTAACCTGGAGAAGAGTTCCCTTAAGCAAGCTGGTCCTGGGGCTCTGTTCACAAACACAAACACACTCCACAGTGCCCCAGGACAGCAACAGCAACACAATTAGACCCAACCAAATCAACAAACACAAATTGGAAAGAATTAACAAAAAAACAGAGCAAACTAGAATGCTATTTGGCACTAAACAGAGTACACATTGGCAGAATACCTGACCACTGTGACTGACCCGAAATTAAGGAAAGCTTTGACTATGTACAGACTCAGTGAGCATAGCCTTGCCATTGAGAAAGGCCGCCGTAGGCAGACCTGGCTCTCAAGAGAAAACAGGCTATGTGCACACTGCCCACAAAATGAGGTGGAAACTGAGCTGGACTTCCTAACCTCCTGCCCAATGTATGACCATATTAGAGACACATACTTCTCTCAGATTACACAGATCCACAAAGAATCCAATTTCGATAAACTCCCATATCTACAGAGGTGAAATACCACAGTGTGACATCACAGCAGCAATATTCGTGACCAGTTGCCACAAGAAAAGGGCAACCAGTGAAGAACAATTGCCATTGTAAATACAACCCATATTTATGTTAATTGATTTCCCCTTTTGTACTTTAACCATTTGCACATCGTTACAACACTGTACATATACATAATATGACATTTGTAATGTCTCTATTCCTTTGAAACGTTTGTGAGTGTAATGTTTACTGTTCATTTTGGATTGTTTATTTAAATGTTGTTTATTATTTATTTCGCTTGCTTTGGCAATGTTAACATATGTTTCCCATGCCAATAAAACCCTTTGGATTGAATTGACAGAGACAGACAGAGACAGAGAGAGATAAAATAAGCCCAAAGGACAATCATTCCATTAGACCAGTAAGGGTGGCCTTCCCTCCTTTTAACACAAACATCCCCCCTGTTACAACTGCTAGTGACCAGGAGAACACTGTGCTGGTATTCATTCACTCCTAAAACGTAGGAGTGAAAGAAACACTTGCTCTCCTCGGCAAAACAAGTAGCAATATATTCCGCAAATAAAAAGTACAACACATGGGTATGTGAAAGAGAGGTGACAAAAACACAAAGTGTCACTAGAGGCAAAATAACAAACTCTTAAAAGGAGCATATGGAGAGAAGCTGTAATGGAAGAGGAAACCAAAGCACTCCTCTGTTAGCTTCCTGCTGGATACGGCAGCTAGGCGAGGCCCAGGTTCAGAGGCCTACCCACAGTGGAGCCCTGGGCCTGCTGCGTGGGCCATTTATTGAAGTGCTAATTGGCTAATTGTCGACCTTAGGGAAGGAAGACTGTCACGTCTGGAGCAGGTGGGGTAGGGACTGGAGACAGAGCTCACAGAGAGGAGATGACAGCTCATCCGGAAGAGGAAGCAGGCAGGCACGCACGCACGCACGCACGCACGCACGCACACACACACACACACACACACACACAAAGACACACACAAAGACATTCACACATACAGTACACACACCAACAGACACTGATGCTCCCTCAAATACACAGACACACACACACACACACACACACACACACACACACACACACACACACACACACACACACACACACACACACACACACACACATACATACACACACATCAATGCTCTCTCTCTCCCTCCCTCCAAAACACACACTTTCTCTGGGGAGGAGGAGAGGAACTGTGCCAGTGGGGGTGTGTCATAGCTGCAGGGGATGTGTCACTGCCAACCAGAGTCACTGATACTACACACAGGGCCATGAGAGGGAGGCAGAGAGAGAGAGAGAGAGAAAGGCATCGAGAGAGTGGGAGAGAGAGAACCAGAGAGGGAGAGAGAGAACCAGAGAGGGAGAGAGAGAACCAGAGAGGTAGAGAGAACTAGAGAAGGAGAGAGAAGGGTAGAGAGTGAGGGAGAGAGATAAGCAAAGAGGGAGGGAGAACCAGAGAATGAGAGAGAGAACCAGAGAGGGATAGAGAGAACCAGAGAGCTAGAGAGAGAGAACCAGAGAGCTAGAGAGAGAACCAGAGAGGGAGAGAGAGAACAAGAGAGGGAGAGAGAGAACAAGAGAGGGAGAGAGAGAACCAGTGAGGGAGAGAGAGAACCAGAGAGCTAGAGAGAGAGAACCAGAGCGCTAGAGAGAGAGAACCAGAGAGGGAGAGAGAGAACCAGAGAGGGAGAGAGAGAACAAGAGAGCTAGAGAGAGAGAACAAGAGAGCTAGAGAGAGAACCAGAGAGGGAGAGAGAGAACCAGAGAGGGAGAGAGAGAACCAGAGAGGGAGAGAGAGAACCAGAGAGCTAGAGAGAGAGAACCAGAGAGCTAGAAAGAGAGAACCAGAGAGGGAGAGAGAGAGAACCAGAGAGGGAGAGAGAGAGAACCAGAGAGGGAGAGAGAAAACAAGAGAGCAAGAGAGAGAGAACCAGAGAGCTAGAGAGAGAGAACCAGAGAGGGAGAGAGAGAACCATAGTGGGAGAGAGAGAACCAGGGAGCTAGAGAGAGAGAACCAGAGAGGGAGAGAGAACCAGAGAGGGAGAGAAAGAACCATAGTGGGAGAGAGAGAACCAGAGAGGGAGAGAGAGAACCAGAGAGCTAGAGAGAGAGAACCAGAGCGCTAGAGAGAGAGAACCAGAGAGGGAGAGAGAGAACCAGAGAGGGAGAGAGAGAACCAGAGAGGGAGAGAGAAAACAAGAGAGGGAGAGAGAGAACCAGAGAGGGAGAGAGAGAACCAGAGAGCTAGAGAGAGAGAACCAGAGAGCTAGAGAGAGAGAACCAGAGAGCTAGAAAGAGAGAACCAGAGAGGGAGAGAGAGAGAGCAAGAGAGCTAGAGAGAGAACCAGAGAGGGAGAGAGAGAACCAGAGAGGGAGAGAGAGAACCAGAGAGGGAGAGAGAGAACCAGAGAGGGAGAGAGAGAACCAGAGAGGGAGAGAGAGAACCAGAGAGCTAGAGAGAGAGAACCAGAGAGCTAGAAAGAGAGAACCAGAGAGGGAGAGAGAGAGAACCAGAGAGGGAGAGAGAGAGAACCAGAGAGGGAGAGAGAGAACCAGAGAGGAAGAGAGAAAACAAGAGAGCAAGAGAGAGAGAACCAGAGAGCTAGAGAGAGAGAACCAGAGAGGGAGAGAGAGAACCATAGTGGGAGAGAGAGAACCAGGGAGCTAGAGAGAGAGAACCAGAGAGGGAGAGAGAGAACCAGAGAGGGAGAGAAAGACCCATAGTGGGAGAGAGAGAACCAGAGAGGGAGAGAGAGAACCAGTGACGGAGAGAGAGAACCAGAGAGCTAGAGAGAGAGAACCAGAGCGCTAGAGAGAGAGAACCAGAGAGGGAGAGAGAGAACCAGAGAGGGAGAGAGAGAACAAGAGAGCTAGAGAGAGAGAACAAGAGAGCTAGAGAGAGAACCAGAGAGGGAGAGAGAGAACCAGAGAGGGAGAGAGAGAACCAGAGAGCTAGAGAGAGAGAACCAGAGAGCTAGAAAGAGAGAACCAGAGAGGGAGAGAGAGAGAACCAGAGAGGGAGAGAGAGAACAAGAGAGCAAGAGAGAGAGAACCAGAGAGCTAGAGAGAGAGAACCAGAGAGGGAGAGAGAGAACCATAGTGGGAGAGAGAGAACCAGGGAGCTAGAGAGAGAGAACCAGAGAGGGAGAGAGAACCAGAGAGGGAGAGAAAGAACCATAGTGGGAGAGAGAGAACCAGTGAGGGAGAGAGAGAACCAGATAGCTAGAGAGAGAGAACCAGAGAGGGAGAGAGAGAACCAGAGGAGGAAGAGAGAGAACCAGAGAGGGAGAGAGAAAACAAGAGAGGGAGAGAGAGAACCAGAGAGGGAGAGAGAGAACCAGAGAGCTAGAGAGAGAGAACCAGAGAGCTAGAGAGAGAGAACCAGAGAGCTAGAAAGAGAGAACCAGAGAGGGAGAGAGAGAGAACAAGAGAGCTAGAGAGAGAACCAGAGAGGGAGAGAGAGAACCAGAGAGGGAGAGAGAGAACCAGGGAGCTAGAGAGAGAGAACCAGAGAGGGAGAGAGAGAACCAGAGAGGGAGAGAGAGAACCAGAGAGCTAGAGAGAGAGAACCAGAGAGCTAGAAAGAGAGAACCAGAGAGGGAGAGAGAGAACCAGAGAGGGAGAGAGAGAACCAGAGAGGGAGAGAGAAAACAAGAGAGCAAGAGAGAGAGAACCAGAGAGCTAGAGAGAGAGAACCAGAGAGGGAGAGAGAGAACCATAGTGGGAGAGAGAGAACCAGGGAGCTAGAGAGAGAGAACCAGAGAGGGAGAGAGAACCAGAGAGGGAGAGAAAGAACCATAGTGGGAGAGAGAGAACCAGAGAGGGAGAGAGAGAACCAGAGAGGGAGAGAGAGAACCAGATAGGGAGAGAGAAAACAAGAGAGGGAGAGAGAGAACCAGAGAGGAGAGAGAGAACCAGAGAGCTAGAGAGAGAGAACCAGAGAGCGAGAGAGAGAGAACCAGAGAGCTAGAAAGAGAGAACCAGAGAGGGAGAGAGAGAGAACCAGAGAGGGAGAGAGAGAACCAGAGAGGGAGAGAGAAAACAAGATAGCAAGAGAGAGAGAACCAGAGAGCTAGAGAGAGAGAACCAGAGAGGGAGAGAGAGAACCATAGTGGGAGAGAGAGAACCAGGGAGCTAGAGAGAGAGAACCAGAGAGGGAGAGAGAACCAGAGAGGGAGAGATAGAACCAGAGAGGGAGAGAGAGAACCAGTGAGGGAGAGAGAGAACCAGAGAGCTAGAGCGAGAGAACCAGAGCGCTAGAGAGAGAGAACCAGAGCGCTAGAGAGAGAGAACCAGAGAGGGAGAGAGAGAACCGGAGAGGGAGAGAGAGAACCAGAGAGGGAGAGAGAAAACAAGAGAGCTAGAGAGAGAGAACCAGAGAGCTAGAGAGAGAACCAGAGAGGGAGAGAGAGAACCAGAGAGGGAGAGAGAGAACCAGAGAGGGAGAGAGAGAACCAGAGAGCTAGAGAGAGAGAACCAGAGAGCTAGAAAGAGAGAACCAGAGAGGGAGAGAGAGAGAACCAGAGAGGGAGAGAGAGAACCAGAGAGGGAGAGAGAAAACAAGAGAGCAAGAGAGAGAGAACCAGAGAGCTAGAGAGAGAGAACCAGAGAGGGAGAGAGAGAACCATAGTGGGAGAGAGAGAACCAGGGAGCTAGAGAGAGAGAACCAGAGAGGGAGAGAGAGAACAAGAGAGCTAGAGAGAGAGAACAAGAGAGCTAGAGAGAGAACCAGAGAGGGAGAGAGAGAACCAGAGAGGGAGAGAGAGAACCAGAGAGGGAGAGAGAGAACCAGAGAGCTAGAGAGAGAGAACCAGAGAGCTAGAAAGAGAGAACCAGAGAGGGAGAGAGAGAACCAGAGAGGGAGAGAGAGAACCAGAGAGGGAGAGAGAAAACAAGAGAGCAAGAGAGAGAGAACCAGAGAGCTAGAGAGAGAGAACCAGAGAGGGAGAGAGAGAACCATAGTGGGAGAGAGAGAACCAGGGAGCTATAGAGAGAGAACCAGAGAGGGAGAGAGAACCAGAGAGGGAGAGAAAGAACCATAGTGGGAGAGAGAGAACCAGTGAGGGAGAGAGAGAACCAGAGAGCTAGAGAGAGAGAACCAGAGAGGGAGAGAGAGAACCAGAGAGGAAGAGAGAGAACCAGAGAGGGAGAGAGAAAACAAGAGAGGGAGAGAGAGAACCAGAGAGGGAGAGAGAGAACCAGAGAGCTAGAGAGAGAGAACCAGAGAGCTAGAAAGAGAGAACCAGAGAGGGAGAGAGAGAGAACAAGAGAGCTAGAGAGAGAACCAGAGAGGGAGAGAGAGAACCAGAGAGGGAGAGAGAGAACCAGAGAGGGAGAGAGAGAACCAGAGAGGGAGAGAGAGAACCAGAGAGCTAGAGAGAGAACCAGAGAGCTAGAAAGAGCGAACCAGAGAGGGAGAGAGAGAGAACCAGAGAGGGAGACAGAGAACCAGAGAGGGAGAGAGAAAACACGAGAGCAAGAGAGAGAGAACCAGAGAGCTAGAGAGAGAGAACCATAGTGGGAGAGAGAGAACCAGAGAGGGAGAGAGAGAACCAGTGAGGGAGAGAGAGAACCAGAGAGCTAGAGAGAGAGAACCAGAGCGCTAGAGAGAGAGAACCAGAGAGGGGAGAGAGAGAACCAGAGAGGGAGAGAGAGAACCAGAGAGGGAGAGAGAAAACAAGAGAGGGAGAGAGAGAACCAGAGAGGGAGAGAGAGAACCAGAGAGCTAGAGAGAGAGAACCAGAGAGGGAGAGAGAGAGAACCAGAGAGCTAGAAAGAGAGAACCAGAGGGAGAGAGAGAGAACCAGAGAGGGAGAGAGAGAACCAGAGAGGGAGAGAGAAAACAAGAGAGCAAGAGAGAGAGAACCAGAGAGCTAGAGAGAGAGAACCAGAGAGGGAGAGAGAGAACCATAGTGGGAGAGAGAGAACCAGGGAGCTAGAGAGAGAGAACCAGAGAGGGAGAGAGAACCAGAGAGGGAGAGAAAGAACCATAGTGGGAGAGAGAGAACCAGAGAGGGAGAGAGAGAACCAGTGAGGGAGAGAGAGAACCAGAGAGCTAGAGCGAGAGAACCAGAGCGCTAGAGAGAGAGAACCAGAGAGGGAGAGAGAGAGAACCAGAGAGGGAGAGAGAGAACCAGAGAGGGAGAGAGAAAACAAGAGAGCAAGAGAGAGAGAACCAGAGAGCTAGAGAGAGAGAACCAGAGAGGGAGAGAGAACCAGAGAGGGAGAGAAAGAACCATAGTGGGAGAGAGAGAACCAGTGAGGGAGAGAGAGAACCAGAGAGCTAGAGAGAGAGAACCAGAGAGGGAGAGAGAGAACCAGAGAGGAAGAGAGAGAACCAGAGAGGGAGAGAGAAAACAAGAGAGGGAGAGAGAGAACCAGAGAGGGAGAGAGAGAACCAGAGAGCTAGAGAGAGAGAACCAGAGAGCTAGAAAGAGAGAACCAGAGAGGGAGAGAGAGAGAACAAGAGAGCTAGAGAGAGAACCAGAGAGGGAGAGAGAGAACCAGAGAGGGAGAGAGAGAACCAGAGAGGGAGAGAGAGAACCAGAGAGCTAGAGAGAGAGAACCAGAGAGCTAGAAAGAGCGAACCAGAGAGGGAGAGAGAGAGAACCAGAGAGGGAGAGAGAGAACCAGAGAGGGAGAGAGAAAACAAGAGAGCAAGAGAGAGAGAACCAGAGAGCTAGAGAGAGAGAACCAGAGAGGGAGAGAGAGAACCATAGTGGGAGAGAGAGAACCAGAGAGGGAGAGAGAGAACCAGTGAGGGAGAGAGAGAACCAGAGAGCTAGAGAGAGAGAACCAGAGCGCTAGAGAGAGAGAACCAGAGAGGGAGAGAGAGAACCAGAGAGGGAGAGAGAGAACCAGAGAGGGAGAGAGAAAACAAGAGAGGGAGAGAGAGAACCAGAGAGGGAGAGAGAGAACCAGAGAGCTAGAGAGAGAGAACCAGAGAGCGAGAGAGAGAGAACCAGAGAGCTAGAAAGAGAGAACCAGAGAGGGAGAGAGAGAGAACCAGAGAGGGAGAGAGAGAACCAGAGAGGGAGAGAGAAAACAAGAGAGCAAGAGAGAGAGAACCAGAGAGCTAGAGAGAGAGAACCAGAGAGGGAGAGAGAGAACCATAGTGGGAGAGAGAGAACCAGGGAGCTAGAGAGAGAGAACCAGAGAGGGAGAGAGAACCAGAGAGGGAGAGAAAGAACCATAGTGGGAGAGAGAGAACCAGAGAGGGAGAGAGAGAACCAGTGAGGGAGAGAGAGAACCAGAGAGCTAGAGCGAGAGAACCAGAGCGCTAGAGAGAGAGAACCAGAGAGGGAGAGAGAGAACCGGAGAGGGAGAGAGAGAACCAGAGAGGGAGAGAGAGAACCAGAGAGGGAGAGAGAGAACCAGAGAGCTAGAGAGAGAGAACCAGAGAGGGAGAGAGAGAACCAGAGAGGAAGAGAGAGAACCAGAGAGGGAGAGAGAAAACAAGAGAGGGAGAGAGAGAACCAGAGAGGGAGAGAGAGAACCAGAGAGCTAGAGAGAGAGAACCAGAGAGCTAGAAAGAGAGAACCAGAGAGGGAGAGAGAGAGAACAAGAGAGCTAGAGAGAGAACCAGAGAGGGAGAGAGAGAACCAGAGAGGGAGAGAGAGAACCAGAGAGGGAGAGAGAGAACCAGAGAGGGAGAGAGAGAACCAGAGAGCTAGAGAGAGAGAACCAGAGAGCTAGAAAGAGCGAACCAGAGAGGGAGAGAGAGAGAACCAGAGAGGGAGAGAGAGAACCAGAGAGGGAGAGAGAAAACAAGAGAGCAAGAGAGAGAGAACCAGAGAGCTAGAGAGAGAGAACCAGAGAGGGAGAGAGAGAACCATAGTGGGAGAGAAAGAACCAGAGAGGGAGAGAGAGAACCAGTGAGGGAGAGAGAGAACCAGAGAGCTAGAGAGAGAGAACCAGAGCGCTAGAGAGAGAGAACCAGAGAGGGAGAGAGAGAACCAGAGAGGGAGAGAGAAAACAAGAGAGGGAGAGAGAGAACCAGAGAGGGAGAGAGAGAACCAGAGAGCTAGAGAGAGAGAACCAGAGAGCGAGAGAGAGAGAACCAGAGAGCTAGAAAGAGAGAACCAGAGAGGGAGAGAGAGAGAACCAGAGAGGGAGAGAGAGAACCAGAGAGGGAGAGAGAAAACAAGAGAGCAAGAGAGAGAGAACCAGAGAGCTAGAGAGAGAGAATCAGAGAGGGAGAGAGAGAACCATAGTGGGAGAGAAAGAACCAGGGAGCTAGAGAGAGAGAACCAGAGAGGGAGAGAGAACCAGAGAGGGAGAGAAAGAACCATAGTGGGAGAGAGAGAACCAGAGAGGGAGAGAACCAGTGAGGGAGAGAGAGAACCAGAGAGCTAGAGCGAGAGAACCAGAGCGCTAGAGAGAGAGAACCAGAGAGGGAGAGAGAGAACCGGAGAGGGAGAGAGAGAACCAGAGAGGGAGAGAGAGAACCAGAGAGGGAGAGAGAGAACCAGAGAGGGAGAGAGAGAACCAGAGAGCTAGAGAGAGAGAACCAGAGAGCTAGAAAGAGCGAACCAGAGAGGAGAGAGAGAGAACCAGAGAGGGAGAGAGCGAACCAGAGAGGGAGAGAGAAAACAAGAGAGCAAGAGAGAGAGAACCAGAGAGCTAGAGAGAGAGAACCAGAGAGGGAGAGAGAGAACCATAGTGGGAGAGAGAGAACCAGAGAGGGAGAGAGAGAACCAGAGAGGGAGAGAGAGAACCAGAGAGCTAGAGAGAGAGAACCAGAGAGCTAGAGAGAGAACCAGAGAGGGAGAGAGAGAACCAGAGAGGGAGAGAGAAAACAAGAGAGGGAGAGAGAGAACCAGAGAGGGAGAGAGAGAACCAGAGAGCTAGAGAGAGAGAACCAGAGAGCGAGAGAGAGAGAACCAGAGAGCTAGAAAGAGAGAACCAGAGAGGTGAGAGAGAGAGAACCAGAGAGGGAGAGAGAGAACCAGAGAGGGAGAGAGAAAACAAGAGAGCAAGAGAGAGAGAACCAGAGAGCTAGAGAGAGAGAATCAGAGAGGGAGAGAGAGAACCATAGTGGGAGAGAAAGAACCAGGGAGCTAGAGAGAGAGAACCAGAGAGGGAGAGAGAACCAGAGAGGGAGAGAAAGAACCATAGTGGGAGAGAGAGAACCAGAGAGGGAGAGAACCAGTGAGGGAGAGAGAGAACCAGAGAGCTAGAGCGAGAGAACCAGAGCGCTAGAGAGAGAGAACCAGAGAGGGAGAGAGAGAACCGGAGAGGGACAGAGAGAACCAGAGAGGGAGAGAGAGAACCAGAGAGGGAGAGAGAGAACCAGAGAGGGAGAGAGAGAACCAGAGAGCTAGAGAGAGAGAACCAGAGAGCTAGATAGAGAGAACCAGAGAGGAGAGAGAGAGAACCAGAGAGGGAGAGAGAGAACCAGAGAGGGAGAGAGAAAACAAGAGAGCAAGAGAGAGAGAACCAGAGAGCTAGAGAGAGAGAACCAGAGAGGGAGAGAGAGAACCATAGTGGGAGAGAGAGAACCAGAGAGGGAGAGAGAGAACCAGTGAGGAGAGAGAGAACCAGAGAGCTAGAGAGAGAGAACCAGAGCGCTAGAGAGAGAGAACCAGAGAGGGAGAGAGAGAACCAGAGAGGGGAGAGAGAAAACAAGAGAGGGAGAGAGAGAACCAGAGAGGAGAGAGAGAACCAGAGAGCTAGAGAGAGAGAACCAGAGAGCAGAGAGAGAGAGAACCAGAGAGCTAGAAAGAGAGAACCAGAGAGGGAGAGAGAGAGAACCAGAGAGGGAGAGAGAGAACCAGAGAGGGAGAGAGAAAACAAGAGAGCAAGAGAGAGAGAACCAGAGAGCTAGAGAGAGAGAACCAGAGAGGGAGAGAGAGAACCATAGTGGGAGAGAAAGAACCAGGGAGCTAGAGAGAGAGAACCAGAGAGGGAGAGAGAACCAGAGAGGGAGAGAAAGAACCATAGTGGGAGAGAGAGAACCAGAGAGGGAGAGAACCAGTGAGGGAGAGAGAGAACCAGAGAGCTAGAGCGAGAGAACCAGAGCGCTAGAGAGAGAGAACCAGAGAGGGAGAGAGAGAACCGGAGAGGGAGAGAGAGAACCAGAGAGGGAGAGAGAGAACCAGAGAGGGAGAGAGAGAACCAGAGAGGGAGAGAGAGAACCAGAGAGCTAGAGAGAGAGAACCAGAGAGCTAGAAAGAGAGAACCAGAGAGGGAGAGAGAGAGAACCAGAGAGGGAGAGAGAGAACCAGAGAGGGAGAGAGAAAACAAGAGAGCAAGAGAGAGAGAACCAGAGAGCTAGAGAGAGAGAACCAGAGAGGGAGAGAGAGAACCATAGTGGGAGAGAGAGAACCAGCGAGCTAGAGAGAGAGAACCAGAGAGGGAGAGAGAACCAGAGAGGGAGAGAAAGAACCATAGTGGGAGAGAGAGAACCAGAGAGGGAGAGAGAGAACCAGTGAGGGAGAGAGAGAACCAGAGAGCTAGAGAGAGAGAACCAGAGCGCTAGAGAGAGAGAACCAGAGAGGGAGAGAGAGAACCAGAGAGGGAGAGAGAGAACCAGAGAGGGAGAGAGAAAACAAGAGAGGGAGAGAGAGAACCAGTGAGGGAGAGAGAGAACCAGAGAGCTAGAGAGAGAGAACCAGAGCGCTAGAGAGAGAGAACCAGAGAGGGAGAGAGAGAACCAGAGAGGGAGAGAGAGAACCAGAGAGGGAGAGAGAAAACAGAGAGGGAGAGAGAGAACCAGAGAGGGAGAGAGAGAACCAGAGAGCTAGAGAGAGAGAACCAGAGAGCTAGAGAGAGAGAACCAGAGAGCTAGAAAGAGAGAACCAGAGAGGGAGAGAGAGAACCAGAGAGGGAGAGAGAGAACCAGAGAGGGAGAGAGAAAACAAGAGAGCAAGAGAGAGAGAACCAGAGAGCTAGAGAGAGAGAACCAGAGAGGGAGAGAGAGAACCATAGTGGGAGAGAGAGAACCAGAGAGGGAGAGAGAACCAGAGAGGGAGAGAAAGAACCATAGTGGGAGAGAGAGAACCAGAGAGGGAGAGAGAGAACCAGAGAGGGAGAGAGAGAACCAGAGAGGGAGAGAGAGAACCAGAGAGCTAGAGAGAGAGAACCAGAGAGCTAGAAAGAGAGAACCAGAGAGGGAGAGAGAGAGAACCAGAGAGGGAGAGAGAAAACAAGAGAGCAAGAGAGAGAGAACCAGAGAGCTAGAGAGAGAGAACCAGAGAGGGAGAGAGAGAACCAGAGAGGGAGAAAGAACCAGAGAGGGAGAGAGAGAACCAGAGAGGGAGAGAGATAACCAGAGAGGGAGAGAGAGAACCAGAGAGGGAGAGAGAGAACCAGAGAGCTAGAGAGAGAACCAGAGAGGGAGAGAGAGAACCAGAGAGGGAGAGAGAGAACCAGAGAGGGAGAGAGGGAACCAGAGAGCTAGAGAGAGAGAGAACCAGAGAGGGAGAGAGAGAACCAGAGAGCTAGAGAGAGAACCAGAGAGGGAGAGAGAGAACCAGAGAGGGAGAGAGAGAACCAGAGAGGGAGAGAGAGAACCAGAGAGGGAGAGAGAGAACCAGAGAGGGAGAGAGAGAGAACCACAGAAGGAGAGAGAGTGAACCAGAGGGGGAGAGAGAGAGAACCAGGGAGGGAGAGAGAACCAGAGAGGGAGAGAGAGAACCAGAGAGCTAGAGAGAGGACCAGAGAGGGAGAGAGAGAACCGGAGAGCTAGAGAGAGACCCAGAGAGGGAGAGAGAGAACCAGAGAGGGAGAGAGAGAACCAGAGAGGGACAGAGAACCATAGTGGGAGAGAGAGAACCAGGGAGCTAAAGAGAGAGAACCAGAGAGGGAGAGAGAGAACCAGAGAGGGAGAGAGAGAACCAGAGAGGGAGAGAGAGAACCAGTGAGGGAGAGAGAGAACCAGAGAGCTAGAGAGAGAACCAGAGAGAGAGAGAGAACCATAGTGGGAGAGAGAGAACCAGAGAGCTAGAGAGAGAGAACCCAGTGAGGGAGAGAGAGAACCAGAGAGCTAGAGAGAGAACCAGAGAGGGAGAGAGAGAACCAGAGAGGGACAGAGAGAACCATAGTGGGAGAGAGAGAACCAGGGAGATAAAGAGAGAGAACCAGAGAGGGAGAGAGAGAACCAGAGAGGGAGAGAGAGAACCAGAGAGGGAGAGAGAACCAGAGAGCTAGAGAGAGAACCAGAGAGGGGAGAGAGAACCGGAGAGCTAGAGAGAGACCCAGAGAGGGATAGAGAGAACCAGAGAGCTAGAGAGAGAACCAGAGAGGGAGAGAGAGAACAAGAGAGGGAGAGAGAGAACCAGAGAGGGACAGAGAGAACCATAGTGGGAGAGAGAGAACCAGGGAGATAAAGAGAGAGAACCAGAGAGGGAGAGAGAGAACCAGAGAGGGAGAGAGAGAACCAGAGAGGGAGAGAGAGAACCAGAGTGCTAGAGAGAGAACCAGAGAGGGAGAGAGAGAACCGGAGAGCTAGAGAGAGACCCAGAGAGGGAGAGAGAGAACCAGAGAGGGAGAGAGAGAACCAGAGAGGGACAGAGAACCATAGTGGGAGAGAGAGAACCAGGGAGCTAAAGAGAGAGAACCAGAGAGGGAGAGAGAGAACCAGAGAGGGAGAGAGAGAACCAGAGAGGGAGAGAGAGAACCAGTGAGGGAGAGAGAGAACCAGAGAGCTAGAGAGAGAACCAGAGAGAGAGAGGGAGAACCATAGTGGGAGAGAGAGAACCAGAGAGCTAGAGAGAGAGAACCAGTGAGGGAGAGAGAGAACCAGAGAGCTAGAGAGAGAGAACCAAAGCGCTCAGAGAGAGAGAACCAGAGAGGGAGAGAGAGAACCATAGTGGGAGAGAGAGAACCAGAGAGGGAGAGAGAGAACCAGAGAGGGAGAGAGAACCAAAGAGGGAGAGAGAGAACCAGAGAGGGAGAGAGAGAACCAGAGAGGGAATGAGAGAACCAGAGAGGGAGAGAGAGAACCAGAGAGGGAGAGAGAGAACCAGAGAGCTAGAGAGAGAACCAGAGAGCTAGAGAGAGAACCAGAGAGGGAGAGAGAGAACCAGAAAGGGAGAGAGAACAAGAGAGGGAGAGAGAGAACCGGAGAGCTAGAGAGAGACCCAGAGAGGGAGAGAGAGAACCAGAGAGGGAGAGAGAGAGAACCAGAGCGCTACAGAGAGAGAACCAGAGGGAGAGAGAGAACCAGAGAGGGAGAGAGAACCATAGAGGGAGAGAGAGAACCAGAGAGAGAGAGAGAACCAGAGAGGGAGAGAGAGAACCGGAGAGCCAGAGAGAGACCCAGAGAGGGAGAGAGAGAACCAGGGAGATAAAGAGAGAGAACCAGAGAGGGAGAGAGAGAACCAGAGAGGGAGAGAGAGAACTAGAGAGGGAGAGAGAGAACCAGAGAGCTAGAGAGAGAACCAGAGAGGGGGAGAGAGAACCGGAGAGCTAGAGAGAGACCCAGAGAGGGATAGAGAGAACCAGAGAGCTAGAGAGAGAACCAGAGAGGGAGAGAGAGAACAAGAGAGGGAGAGAGAGAACCAGAGAGGGACAGAGAGAACCATAGAGGGAGAGAGAGAACCAGGGAGATAAAGAGAGAGAACCAGAGAGGGAGAGAGAGAACCAGAGAGGGAGAAAGAGAACCAGAGAGGGAGAGAGAGAACCAGAGAGGGAGAGAGAGAACCGGAGAGCTAGAGAGAGACCCAGAGAGGGAGAGAGAGAACCAGAGAGGGAGAGAGAGAACCAGAGAGGGACAGAGAACCATAGTGGGAGAGAGAGAACCAGGGAGCTAAAGAGAGAGAACCAGAGAGGGAGAGAGAGAACCAGAGAGGGAGAGAGAGAACCAGAGAGCTAGAGAGAGAGAACCAAAGCGCTCAGAGAGAGAGAACCAGAGAGGGAGAGAGCGAACCAGAGAGGGAGAGAGAAAAACAAGAGAGCAAGAGAGAGAGAACCAGAGAGCTAGAGAGAGAGAACCAGAGAGGGAGAGAGAGAACCATAGTGGGAGAGAGAGAACCAGAGAGGGAGAGAGAGAACCAGAGAGAGAGAGGGAGAACCATAGTGGGAGAGAGAGAACCAGAGAGCTAGAGAGAGAGAACCAGTGAGGGAGAGAGAGAACCAGAGAGCTAGAGAGAGAGAACCAAAGCGCTCAGAGAGAGAGAACCAGAGAGGGAGAGAGCGAACCAGAGAGGGAGAGAGAAAAACAAGAGAGCAAGAGAGAGAGAACCAGAGAGCTAGAGAGAGAGAACCAGAGAGGGAGAGAGAGAACCATAGTGGGAGAGAGAGAACCAGAGAGGGAGAGAGAGAACCAGAGAAGGAGAGAGAGAACCATAGTGGGAGAGAGAGAACCAGGGAGCTAGAGAGAGAGAACCAGAGAGGGAGAGAGAGAACCAGAGAGGGAGAGAGAGAACCAGAGAGCTAGAGAGAGAACCAGAGAGGGAGAGAGAGAACCATAGTGGGAGAGAGAGAACCAGGGAGCTAGAGAGAGAGAACCAGAGAGGGAGAGAGAACCAGAGAGGGAGAGAAAGAACCATAGTGGGAGAGAGAGAACCAGAGAGGGAGAGAGAGAACCAGTGAGGGAGAGAGAGAACCAGAGAGCTAGAGCGAGAGAACCAGAGCGCTAGAGAGAGAGAACCAGAGAGGGAGAGAGAGAACCGGAGAGGGAGAGAGAGAACCAGAGAGGGAGAGAGAAAACAAGAGAGCTAGAGAGAGAGAACCAGAGAGCTAGAGAGAGAACCAGAGAGGGAGAGAGAGAACCAGAGAGGGAGAGAGAGAACCAGAGAGGGAGAGAGAGAACCAGAGAGCTAGAGAGAGAGAACCAGAGAGCTAGAAAGAGAGAACCAGAGAGGGGAGAGAGAGAGAACCAGAGAGGGAGAGAGAGAACCAGAGAGGGAGAGAGAAAACAAGAGAGCAGAGAGAGAGAACCAGAGAGCTAGAGAGAGAGAACCAGAGAGGGAGAGAGAGAACCATAGTGGGAGAGAGAGAACCAGGGAGCTAGAGAGAGAACCAGAGAGGGAGAGAGAACCAGAGAGGGAGAGAAAGAACCATAGTGGGAGAGAGAGAACCAGAGAGGGAGAGAGAGAACCAGTGAGGGAGAGAGAGAACCAGAGAGCTAGAGAGAGAGAACCAGAGCGCTAGAGAGAGAGAACCAGAGAGGGAGAGAGAGAACCAGAGAGCTAGAGAGAGAGAACCAGAGAGCGAGAGAGAGAGAACCAGAGAGCTAGAGAGAGAACCAGAGAGGGGGAGAGAGAACCGGAGAGCTAGAGAGAGACCCAGAGAGGGATAGAGAGAACCAGAGAGCTAGAGAGAGAACCAGAGAGGGAGAGAGAGAACAAGAGAGGGAGAGAGAGAACCAGAGAGGGACAGAGAGAACCATAGTGGGAGAGAGAGAACCAGGGAGATAAAGAGAGAGAACCAGAGAGGGAGAGAGAGAACCAGAGAGGGAGAGAGAGAACCAGAGAGGGAGAGAGAGAACCAGAGTGCTAGAGAGAGAACCAGAGAGGGAGAGAGAGAACCGGAGAGCTAGAGAGAGACCCAGAGAGGGAGAGAGAGAACCAGAGAGGGAGAGAGAGAACCAGAGAGGGAGAGAGAGAACCAGTGAGGGAGAGAGAGAACCAGAGAGCTAGAGAGAGAACCAGAGAGAGAGAGGGAGAACCATAGTGGGAGAGAGAGAACCAGAGAGCTAGAGAGAGAGAACCAGTGAGGGAGAGAGAGAACCAGAGAGCTAGAGAGAGAGAACCAAAGCGCTCAGAGAGAGAGAACCAGAGAGGGAGAGAGCGAACCAGAGAGGGAGAGAGAAAAACAAGAGAGCAAGAGAGAGAGAACCAGAGAGCTAGAGAGAGAGAAACAGAGAGGGAGAGAGAGAACCATAGTGGGAGAGAGAGAACCAGAGAGGGAGAGAGAGAACCAGAGAGGGAGAGAGAACCAAAGAGGGAGAGAGAGAACCAGAGAGGGAGAGAGAGAACCAGAGAGGGAATGAGAGAACCAGAGAGGGAGAGAGAGAACCAGAGAGGGAGAGAGAGAACCAGAGAGCTAGAGAGAGAACCAGAGAGGGAGAGAGAGAACCAGAAAGGGAGAGAGAGAACCAGAGAGAGAGAGAGAGAACCAGAGAGGGAGAGAGAGAACCGGAGAGCTAGAGAGAGACCCAGAGAGGGAGAGAGAGAACCAGAGAGAGAGAGAGAGAACCAGAGCGCTACAGAGAGAGAACCAGAGGGAGAGAGAGAACCAGAGAGGGAGAGAGAACCATAGAGGGAGAGAGAGAACCAGAGAGAGAGAGAGAACCAGAGAGGGAGAGAGAGAACCGGAGAGCTAGAGAGAGACCCAGAGAGGGAGAGAGAGAACCAGAGAGGGAGAGAGAGAACCAGAGAGGGAATGAGAGAGAACCAGAGAGCTAGAGAGAGAGTACCAGAGAGGGAGAAGAGAGAACCAGAGGGAGAGAGAACCAGAGGGAGAGAGAGAACCAGAGAGGGAGCAGAGAGGGAGAGAGAGAACCAGAGAGGAAGAGAGAACCAGAGAGGGAGAGAACCAGAGAGGGAGAGAGAGAACCAGAGAGGGAGAGAGAGAACCAGAGAGGGAGAGAGAGAACCATACTGGGAGAGAGAGAACCAGAGATGGAGAGAGAGAACAAGTGAGGGAGAGAGAGAACCAGAGAGGGACAGAGAGAACCATAGTGGGAGAGAGAGAACCAGGGAGCTAAAGAGAGAGAAACAGAGAGGAAGAGAGAGAACCAGAGAGGGAGAGAGAGAACCAGAGAGGGAGAGAGAACCAGAGAGGAGAGAGAGAACCAGAGAGGAGAGAGAGAGAACCAGAGAGAACCAGAGAGGGAGAGAGAGAACCAGAGAGGGAGAGAGAGAACCAGTGAGCTAGAGAGAGAACCAGAGAGGGAGAGAGAGAGAACCAGAGAGGGAGAGAGAGAACCATAGTGGGAGACAGAGAACCAGAGAGGGAGACAGAGAACCAGAGAGGGAGAGAGAGAACCATAGTGGGAGAGAGAGAACCAGAGAGGAGGGAGAGAGAGAGAACCAGAGAGGAGAGAGAGAACCAGAGAGGGAGAGAGAGAACCAGAGAGGGAGAGAGAGAACCAGAGAGGGAATGAGAGAACCAGAGAGGGAGAGAGAGAACCAGAGAGGGAGAGAGAGAACCAGAGAGCTAGGGAGAGAGAACCAGAGAGGGAGAGAGAGAACCAGAAGGGAGAGAGAGAACCAGAGAGAGAGAGAGAACCAGAGAGGGAGAGAGAGAACCTGAGAGGGAGAGAGAGACCCAGAGAGGGAGAGAGAGAACCAGAGAGGGAGAGAGAGAGAACCAGAGCGCTACAGAGAGAGAACCAGAGGGAGAGAGAGAACCAGAGAGGGAGAGAGAACCATAGAGGGAGAGAGAGAACCAGAGAGAGAGAGAGAACCAGAGAGGGAGAGAGAGAACCGGAGAGCTAGAGAGAGACCCAGAGAGGGAGAGAGAGAACCAGAGAGGGAGAGAGAGAACCAGAGAGGGAGTGAGAGAGAACCAGAGAGCTAGAGAGAGAGAACCAGAGAGGGGAGAGAGACCATAGTGGGAGAGAGAGAACCAGGGAGCTAAAGAGAGAGAACCAGAGAGGGAGAGAGAGAACCAGAGAGGGAGAGAGAGAACCAGAGAGGGAGAGAGAGAACCAGTGAGGGAGAGAGAGAACCAGAGAGAGAGAGAGAACCAGAGAGAGAGAGGGAGAACCATAGTGGGAGAGAGAGAACCAGAGAGCTAGAGAGAGAGAACCAGTGAGGGAGAGAGAGAACCAGAGAGCTAGAGAGAGAGAACCAGAGAGGGAGAGAGAGAGAACCAGAGAGGGAGAGAGCGAACCAGAGAGGGAGAGAGAAAACAAGAGAGCAAGAGAGAGAGAACCAGAGAGCTAGAGAGAGAGAACCAGAGAGGGAGAGAGAGAACCATAGTGGGAGACAGAGAACCAGAGAGGGAGAGAGAGAACCATAGTGGGAGAGAGAGAACCAGAGAGGGAGAGAGAGAACCAGAGAGGGAGAGAGAACCAGAGAGGGAGAGAGAGAACCAGAGAGGGAGAGAGAGAACCAGAGGGAGAGAGAACCAGAGAGGGAGAGAGAGAACCAGAGAGGGAGCGAGAGAACCAGAGAGGGAATGAGAGAACCAGAGAGGGAGAGAGAGAACCAGAGAGGGAGAGAGAACCAGAGAGGGAGAGAGAGAACCAGAGAGGGAGAGAGAGAACCAGAGAGGGAGAGAGAGAACCAGAGAGGGAGAGAGAGAACCATACTGGGAGAGAGAGAACCAGAGATGGAGAGAGAGAACAAGAGAGGGAGAGAGAGAACCAGAGAGGGACAGAGAGAACCATAGTGGGAGAGAGAGAACCAGGGAGCTAAAGAGAGAGAACCAGAGAGGGAGAGAGAGAACCAGAGAGGGAGAGAGAAAACAAGAGAGCAAGAGAGAGAGAACCAGAGAGCTAGAGAGAGAGAACCAGAGAGGGAGAGAGAGAACCATAGTGGGAGACAGAGAACCAGAGAGGGAGAGAGAGAACCATAGTGGGAGAGAGAGAACCAGAGAGGGAGAGAGAGAACCAGAGAGGGAGAGAGAACCAAAGAGGGAGAGAGAGAACCAGAGAGGGAGAGAGAGAACCAGAGAGGGAATGAGAGAACCAGAGAGGGAGAGAGAGAACCAGAGAGGGAGAGAGAGAACCAGAGAGCTAGAGAGAGAACCAGAGAGGGAGAGAGAGAACCAGAAAGGGAGAGAGAGAACCAGAGAGAGAGAGAGAACCAGAGAGGGAGAGAGAGAACCGGAGAGCTAGAGAGAGACCCAGAGAGGGAGAGAGAGAACCAGAGAGGGAGAGAGAGAGAACCAGAGCGCTACAGAGAGAGAACCAGAGGGAGAGAGAGAACCAGAGAGGGAGAGAGAACCATAGAGGGAGAGAGAGAACCAGAGAGAGAGAGAGAGAACCCAGAGAGAGAGAACCGGAGAGCTAGAGAGAGACCCAGAGAGGGAGAGAGAGAACCAGAGAGGGAGAGAGAGAACCAGAGAGGGAGTGAGAGAGAACCAGAGAGCTAGAGAGAGAGTACCAGAGAGGGAGAGAGAGAACCAGAGGGAGAGAGAACCAGAGGGAGAGAGAGAACCAGAGAGAGAGCGAGAGAACCAGAGAGGGAATGAGAGAACCAGAGAGGGAGAGAGAGAACCAGAGAGGGAGAGAGAGAACCAGAGAGGGAGAGAGAGAACCATACTGGGAGAGAGAGAACCAGAGATGGAGAGAGAGAACAAGTGAGGGAGAGAGAGAACCAGAGAGGGACAGAGAGAACCATAGTGGGAGAGAGAGAACCAGGGAGCTAAAGAGAGAGAAACAGAGAGGGAGAGAGAGAACCAGAGAGGGAGAGAGAACGAAAGAGGGAGAGAGAGAACCAGAGAGGGAGAGAGAGAACCAGAGAGGGAGAGAGAGAACCAGAGAGGGAGAGAGAGAGAACCAGAGAGGGAGAGAGAGAGAACCAGAGAGCTAGAGAGAGAGTACCAGAGAGGGAAAGAGAGAACCAGAGGGAGAGAGAACCAGAGAGGGAGAGAGAGAACCAGAGAGGGAGCGAGAGAACCAGAGAGGGAAGAGAGAACCAGAGAGGTAGAGAGAGAACCAGAGAGGGAGAGAGAGAACCAGAGAGGGAGAGAGAGAACCAGAAAGGGAGAGAGAGAACCAGAGAGGAAGAGAGAGAACCAGAGAGGGAGAGAGAGAACCATACTGGGAGAGAGAGAACCAGAGATGGAGAGAGAGAACCAGTGAGGGAGAGAGAGAACCAGAGAGCTAGAGAGAGAACCAGAGAGAGAGAGGGAGAACCATAGTGGGAGAGAGAGAACCAGAGAGCTAGAGAGAGAGAACCAGTGAGGGAGAGAGAGAACCAGAGAGCTAGAGAGAGAGAACCAAAGCGCTCAGAGAGAGAGAACCAGAGAGGGAGAGAGCGAACCAGAGAGGGAGAGAGAAAACAAGAGAGGAAGAGAGAGAGAACCAGAGAGCTAGAGAGAGAGAACCAGAGAGGGAGAGAGAGAACCATAGTGGGAGACAGAGAACCAGAGAGGGAGACAGAGAACCAGAGAGGGAGAGAGAGAACCATAGTGGGAGAGAGAGAACCAGAGAGGGAGAGAGAGAACCAGAGAGGGAGAGAGAACCAAAGAGGGAGAGAGAGAACCAGAGAGGGAGAGAGAGAACCAGAGAGGGAATGAGAGAACCAGAGAGGGAGAGAGAGAACCAGAGAGGGAGAGAGAGAACCAGAGAGCTAGAGAGAGAACCAGAGAGGGAGAGAGAGAACCAGAAAGGGAGAGAGAGAACCAGAGAGAGAGAGAGAACCAGAGAGGGAGAGAGAGAACCGGAGAGCTAGAGAGAGACCCAGAGAGGGAGAGAGAGACCCAGAGAGGGAGAGAGAGAGAACCAGAGGGAGAGAGAACCAGAGGGAGAGAGAGAACCAGAGAGGGAGAGAGAACCATAGAGGGAGAGAGAGAACCAGAGACAGAGAGAGAACCAGAGAGGGAGAGAGAGAACCGGAGAGCTAGAGAGAGACCCAGAGAGGGAGAGAGAGAACCAGAGAGGGAGAGAGAGAACCAGAGAGGGAGTGAGAGAGAACCAGAGAGCTAGAGAGAGAGAACCAGAGAGGGACAGAGAACCATAGTGGGAGAGAGAGAACCAGGGAGCTAAAGAGAGAGAACCAGAGAGGGAGAGAGAGAACCAGAGAGGGAGAGAGAGAACCAGAGAGGGAGAGAGAGAACCAGTGAGGGAGAGAGAGAACCAGAGAGCTAGAGAGAGAACCAGAGAGAGAGAGGGAGAACCATAGTGGGAGAGAGAGAACCAAAGAGCTAGAGAGAGAGAACCAGTGAGGGAGAGAGAGAACCAGAGAGCTAGAGAGAGAGAACCAAAGCGCTCAGAGAGAGAGAACCAGAGAGGGAGAGAGCGAACCAGAGAGGGAGAGAGAAAACAAGAGAGCAAGAGAGAGAGAACCAGAGAGCTAGAGAGAGAGAACCAGAGAGGGAGAGAGAGAACCATAGTGGGAGACAGAGAACCAGAGAGGGAGAGAGAGAACCATAGTGGGAGAGAGAGAACCAGAGAGGGAGAGAGAGAACCAGAGAGGGAGAGAGAACCAAAGAGAACCCAGGGAGAGAGAACCAGAGAGGGAGAGAGAGAACCAGAGAGGGAATGAGAGAACCAGAGAGGAGAGAGAGAACCAGAGAGGGAGAGAGAGAACCAGAGAGCTAGAGAGAGAACCAGAGAGGAGAGAGAAGAGAACCAGAAAGGGAGAGAGAGAACCAGAGAGAGAGAGAGAACCAGAGAGGGGAGAGAGAGAACCGGAGAGCTAGAGAGAGACCCAGAGAGGGAGAGAGAGAACCAGAGAGGGAGAGAGAGAGAACCAGAGCGCTACAGAGAGAGAACCAGAGGGAGAGAGAGAACCAGAGAGGGAGAGAGAACCATAGAGGGAGAGAGAGAACCAGAGAGAGAGAACCAGAGAGGGAGAGAGAGAACCGGAGAGCTAGAGAGAGACCCAGAGAGGGAGAGAGAGAACCAGAGAGGGAGAGAGAGAACCAGAGAGGGAATGAGAGAGAACCAGAGAGCTAGAGAGAGAGTACCAGAGAGGGAGAAAGAGAACCAGAGGGAGAGAGAACCAGAGGGAGAGAGAGAACCAGAGAGGGAGCGAGAGAACCAGAGAGGGAATGAGAGAACCAGAGAGGGAGAGAGAGAACCAGAGAGGGAGAGAGAGAACCAGAGAGGGAGAGAGAGAACCATACTGGGAGAGAGAGAACCAGAGATGGAGAGAGAGAACAAGTGAGGGAGAGAGAGAACCAGAGAGGGACAGAGAGAACCATAGTGGGAGAGAGAGAACCAGGGAGCTAAAGAGAGAGAAACAGAGAGGAAGAGAGAGAACCAGAGAGGGAGAGAGAGAACCAGAGAGGGAGAGAGAACCAAAGAGGGAGAGAGAGAACCAGAGAGGGAGAGAGAGAACCAGAGAGGGAATGAGAGCACCAGAGAGGGAGAGAGAGAACCAGAGAGGGAGAGAGAGAACCAGTGAGCTAGAGAGAGAACCAGAGAGGGAGAGAGAGAGAACCAGAGAGGGAGAGAGAGAACCATAGTGGGAGACAGAGAACCAGAGAGGGAGACAGAGAACCAGAGAGGAGAGAGAGAACCATAGTGGGAGAGAGAGAACCAGAGAGGGAGAGAGAGAACCAGAGAGGGAGAGAGAACCAAAGAGGGAGAGAGAGAACCAGAGAGGGAGAGAGAGAACCAGAGAGGGAATGAGAGAACCAGAGAGGGAGAGAGAGAACCAGAGAGGGAGAGAGAGAACCAGAGAGCTAGAGAGAGAACCAGAGAGGGAGAGAGAGAACCAGAAAGGGAGAGAGAGAACCAGAGAGAGAGAGAGAACCAGAGAGGGAGAGAGAGAACCGGAGAGCTAGAGAGAGACCCAGAGAGGGAGAGAGAGAACCAGAGAGGGAGAGAGAGAGAACCAGAGCGCTACAGAGAGAGAACCAGAGGGAGAGAGAGATCCAGAGAGGGAGAGAGAACCATAGAGGGAGAGAGAGAACCAGAGAGAGAGAGAGAACCAGAGAGGGAGAGAGAGAACCGGAGAGCTAGAGAGAGACCCAGAGAGGGAGAGAGAGAACCAGAGAGGGAGAGAGAGAACCAGAGAGGGAGTGAGAGAGAACCAGAGAGCTAGAGAGAGAGAACCAGAGAGGGACAGAGAACCATAGTGGGAGAGAGAGAACCAGGGAGCTAAAGAGAGAGAACCAGAGAGGGAGAGAGAGAACCAGAGAGGGAGAGAGAGAACCAGAGAGGGAGAGAGAGAACCAGTGAGGGAGAGAGAGAACCAGAGAGCTAGAGAGAGAACCAGAGAGAGAGAGTGAGAACCATAGTGGGAGAGAGAGAACCAGAGAGCTAGAGAGAGAGAACCAGTGAGAGGAGAGAGAGAACCAGAGAGCTAGAGAGAGAGAGAACCAAAGCGCTCAGAGACAGAGAACCAGAGAGGGAGAGAGAACCAGAGAGGGAGAGAGAAAACAAGAGAGCAAGAGAGAACCAGAGAGAACCAGAGAGAGAGAGAGAGAACCAGAGAGGGAGAGAGAGAACCATAGTGGGAGAGAGAGAACCAGAGAGGGAGAGAGAGAACCAGAGAGGGAGAGAGAACCAAAGAGGGAGAGAGAGAGTACCAGAGAGGGAGAGAGAGAACCAGAGGGAGAGAGAACCAGAGAGGGAGAGAGAGAACCAGAGAGGGAGCGAGAGAACCAGAGAGGGAATGAGAGAACCAGAGAGGGAGAGAGAGAACCAGAGAGGGGAGAGAGAACCAGAGAGGGAGAGAGAGAACCAGAAAGGGAGAGAGAGAACCAGAGAGGAGAGAGAGAACCAGAGAGGGAGAGAGAGAACCATACTGGGAGAGAGAGAACCAGAGATGGAGAGAGAGAACAAGAGAGGGAGAGAGAGAACCAGAGAGGGACAGAGAGAACCATAGTGGGAGAGAGAGAACCAGGGAGCTAAAGAGAGAGAACCAGAGAGGGAGAGAGAGAACCAGAGAGGGAGAGAGAGAACCAGAGAGGGAGAGAGAGAACCAGAGAGGGAGAGAGAGAACCAGAGAGGGAGAGAGAGAGAGAACCAGAGAGCTAGAGAGAGAACCAGAGAGGGAGAGAGAGAACCGGAGAGCTAGAGAGAGACCCAGAGAGGGAGAGAGAGAACCAGAGAGGGACAGAGAGAACCATAGTGGGAGAGAGAGAACCAGAGAGGGAGAGAGAGAACCAGAGAGGGACAGAGAGAACCATAGTGGGAGAGAGAGAACCACGGAGCTAAAGAGAGAGAACCAGAGAGGGAGAGAGAGAACCAGAGAGGGAGAGAGAGAACCAGAGAGGGAGAGAGAGAACCAGAGAGGGAGAGAGAGAACCAGTGAGGGAGAGAGAGAACCAGAGAGCTAGAGAGAGAACCAGAGAGAGAGAGAGAGAACCATAGTGGGAGAGAGAGAACCAGAGAGCTAGAGAGAGAGAACCAGTGAGGGAGAGAGAGAACCAGAGCGCTAAGAGAGAGAGAACCAGAGAGGGAGAGAGCGAACCAGAGAGGGAGAGAGGGAACCAGAGAGTGAGAGAGAGAACCAGAGAGGGAGAGAGAGAACCAGAGAGGGAGAGAGAGAACCAGAGAGGGACAGAGAGAACCAGTGAGGGGGAGAGAGAACCAGAGAGCTAGAGAGAGAACCAGAGAGAGAGAGAGAGAACCATAGTGGGAGAGAGAGAACCAGAGAGCTAGAGAGAGAGAACCAAAGCGCTCAGAGAGAGAGAACCAGAGAGGGAGAGAGCGAACCAGAGAGGGAGATAGAAAACAAGAGAGCAAGAGAGAGAGAACCAGAGAGGGAGAGAGAGAACCAGAGAGGGAGAGAGAGAACCAGAGAGGGAGAGAGAGAACCAGAGAGGGAGAGAGAGAACCAGAGAGGGAGAGAGAGAACCAGAGAGGGAGAGAGAGAACCAGAGAGGGAGAGAGAGAGAGAACCAGAGAGCTAGAGAGAGAACCAGAGAGGGAGAGAGAGAACCGGAGAGCTAGAGAGAGACCCAGAGAGGGAGAGAGAGAACCAGAGAGGGAGAGAGAGAAACAGAGAGGGACAGAGAGAACCATAGTGGGAGAGAGAGAACCAGGGAGCTAAAGAGAGAGAACCAGAGAGGGAGAGAGAGAACCAGAGAGGGAGAGAGAGAGAGAACCAGAGAGCTAGAGAGAGAACCAGAGAGGGAGAGAGAGAACCGGAGAGCTAGAGAGAGAACCAGAGAGGGAGAGAGAGAACCGGAGAGCTAGAGAGAGAACCATAGAGAGAACCAGAGAGCTAGAGAGAGAATCAGAGAGCTAGAGAGAGAACCGGAGAGGGAGAGAGAGAACCAGGGAGCTAGAGAGAGTACCAGAGAGCTAGAGAGAGAACTAGAGAGGGAGAGAGAGAACCAGAGAGCTAGAGAGAGAACCAGAGAGCTAGAGAGAGAACCAGAGAGAGAACCAGAGAGCTAGAGAGAGAATCAGAGAGCTAGAGAGAGAACCAGAGAGGGAGAGAGAGAACCAGAGAGCTAGAGAGAGAACCAGAGAGCTAGAGAGAGAACCAGAGAGAGAACCAGTGAGCTAGAGAGAGAATCAGAGAGCTAGAGAGAGAACCAGAGAGGGAGAGAGAGAACCAGAGAGCTAGAGAGAGAACCAGAGAGCTAGAGAGAGAACCAGAGAGGGAGAGAGGGAACCAGAGAGCTACAGAGAGAACCAGAGAGGGAGAGAGAGAACCAGAGAGCTAGAGAGAGAACCAGAGAGGGAGAGAGAGAATCAGAGAGCTAGAGAGAGAACCAGAGAAGGAGAGAGAGAACCAGAGAGGGAGAGAGAGAACCAGAGAGGGAGAGAGAGAACCAGAGAGGGAGAGAGAGAATCAGAGAGCTAGAGAGAGAACCAGAGAGGGAGAGAGAGAACCAGAGAGCTAGAGAGAGAACCAGAGAGGGAGAGAGAGAACCAGAGAGCTAGAGAGAGAACCAGAGAGCTAGAGAGAGAACCAGAGAGAGAACCAGTGAGCTAGAGAGAGAATCAGAGAGCTAGAGAGAGAACCAGAGAGGGAGAGAGAGAACCAGAGAGCTAGAGAGAGAACCAGAGAGCTAGAGAGAGAACCAGAGAGGGAGAGAGGGAACCAGAGAGCTACAGAGAGAACCAGAGAGGGAGAGAGAGAACCAGAGAGCTAGAGAGAGAACCAGAGAGGGAGAGAGAGAATCAGAGAGCTAGAGAGAGAACCAGAGAAGGAGAGAGAGAACCAGAGAGGGAGAGAGAGAACCAGAGAGGGAGAGAGAGAACCAGAGAGGGAGAGAGAGAATCAGAGAGCTAGAGAGAGAACCAGAGAGGGAGAGAGAGAACCAGAGAGCTAGAGAGAGAACCAGAGAGGGAGAGAGAGAACCAGAGAGCTAGAGATAGAACCAGAGAGCTAGAGAGAGAACCAGAGAGGGAGAGAGAGAACCAGAGAGCTAGAGAGAGAACCAGAGAGCTAGAGAGAGAACCAGAGAGCTAGAGAGAGAATCAGAGAACTAGAAAGAGAACCAGAGAGCTAGAGAGAGAATCAGAGAGCTAGAGAGAGAACCAGAGAGCTAGAGAGAATCAGAGAGCTGGAGAGAGAATCAGAGAGGGAGAGAGGAGAATAAAGAAACTACACAGCAACTCGTTGAAGGTGAAGACGTAGAGGAATGGGTCAGAGGGCTCCAAGAGATCATGACAAAGGGTGTGTGTGTGTGTGTGTGTGTGTGTGTGTGTGTGTGTGTGTGTGTGTGTGTGTGTGTGTGTGTGTGTGTGTGTGGGCCACCATGAGTGATTCTAAGCTCCTCTTACCTGGCACTCGCTCATAGGTTCCTCTTCCTTGGTCTCCACCTTCTTGTCCAGAGTCTCTCCACTGAGCAGTGATTCCAACACCGGCCCCTCCGGCAAGCCCCCTTCCTTCTTCAGAGACGCCTCGTAGTCTGAACACACACACACACCATACCGTACGTTACAGTAACACTCCTCTGATACTACATGTTAGAATTCATTCCCAGCTACCCCTTTGCCCTGACAGACTAACACAAGTACAGCTACAGTACACCACAGGAGGCTGCTGAGGGGAGGACGGCTCATAATAATGTCTGGAACGGAGTGAATGGAATGGCATCAAACACCTGGAAACCATGTTTCTGATGTATTTGTTACCATTCCACTTTCCCACTGAAGCCATTACCAGGAGCCTGTTCTCCACAGTTAAAAAGCCACCAGCCTCCTGTGGTTTTTCTCCGTCATTCTACGGCCTCCTCATCCTCCTTTCCAGTTCTCTTGTCTCGTACCGATCTTAAACTCAATGGGTCCGAGGCGCGGGTCCTCCAGAATGTTTAGCCGTCTCTTCTTGCGCCAGCAGCGTGCAGGGTAAGTATACAGCTGTCCTGGGGCCAAACCTAGGGGCCAAACCAAGAACAATGCAACAGGCCGTGAAAAACTGCAAAAGCAGACTAAACTATAATGTGGGGGTTAAGGTGATGATGTTATCCACTTTAAATAGAAGGGACATGTTCGTTTCTCTGTGCTTGACAAACCTATTCCTCCATAAGTCTCTGTGCTTGACAAACCTATACCTCCATAAGTCCCTGTGCTTGACAAACCTGTACCTCCATAAGTCCCTGTGCTTGACAAACCTATACCTCCATAAGTCTCTGTGCTTGACAAACCTGTACCTCCATCAGTCCCTGTGCTTGACAAACCTGTACCTCCATCAGTCTCTGTGCTTGACAAACCTGTACCTCCATCAGTCTCTGTGCTTGACAAACCTGTACCTCCATCAGTCTCTGTGCTTGACAAGCCTGTACCTCAATCACTCTCTGTGCTTGACAAACCTGTACCTCCATCAGTCTCTGTGCTTGACAAACCTTTACCTCCATCAGTCTCTGTGCTTGACAAACCTGTACCTCCATCAGTCTCTGTGCTTGACAAACCTATACCTCCATCAGTCTCTGTGCTTGACAAACCTATACCTCCAGAAGTCTCTGTGCTTGACAAACCTGTACCTCCATCAGTCTCTGTGCTTGACAAACCTGTACCTCCATCAGTCTCTGTGCTTGACAAACCTGTACCTCCATCAGTCTCTGTGCTTGACAAACCTATACCTCCATCAGTCTCTGTGCTTGACAAACCTGTACCTCAATCAGTCTCTGTGCTTGACAAACCTGTACCTCAATCAGTCTCTGTGCTTGACAAACCTGTACCTCAATCAGTCTCTGTGCTTGACAAACCTGTACCTCAATCAGTCTCTGTGCTTGACAAACCTGTACCTCCATCAGTCTCTGTGCTTGACAACCCTGTACCTCAATCAGTCTCTGTGCTTGACAAACCTGTACCTCCATCAGTCTCTATGCTTGACAAACCTGTACCTCCATCAGTCTCTGTGCTTGACAAACCTATACCTCCATCAGTCTCTGTGCTTGACAAACCTATACCTCCATCAGTCTCTGTGCTTGACAAACCTATACCTCCATCAGTCTCTGTGCTTGACAAACCTATACCTCCATCAGTCTCTGTGCTTGACAAACCTATACCGCCATCGGTCTCTGTGCTTGACAAACCTATACCTCCATCAGTCTCTGTGCTTGACAAACCTATACCTCCATCGGTCTCTGTGCTTGACAAACCTATACCTCCATCGGTCTCTGTGCTTGACAAACCTGTACCTCCATCAGTCTCTGTGCTTGACAAACCTATACCTCCATCAGTCTCTGTGCTTGACAAACCTATACCTCCATCAGTCTCTGTGCTTGACAAACCTATACCTCCATCGGTCTCTGTGCTTGACAAACCTATACCTCCATCGGTTATTTATGTTAGTAAAAACAACACTGTGTCACTCATACACACTCAAAACACACACACACATAACAAACTCTAAACTATGTACACATGCACATACATTCTGTACACTGATACTACATATAGGTGTGAGAGAGGGGGAGAGAGAAAGATAGAGAGGGAGGAGAGAGAACGATAGAGAGAGGGAGGAGAGGGGAGGGGAGAGAAAAAGATAGAGGGAGGAGAGGGGAGAGAGAAAGATAGAGAGGGAGGAGAGGGGAGAGAGAAAGAGAGAGGGAGGAGAGGGGAGAGAGAAAGAGAGAGAGGGAGGAGAGGGGAGAGAGAAGGATAGAGTGAGGGAGGAGAGGGGAGAAAGAAGGATAGAGTGAGGGAGGAGAGGGAGAGAGAAGGATAGAGTGAGGGAGGAGAGGGGAGAAAGAAGGATAGAGTGAGGGAGGAGAGGGAGAAATAAGGATAGAGTGATGGAGGAGAAGGGAGAGAGAAAGATAGAGAGGAAGGAGAGGGGAGAGAGAAGGATAGAGTGAGGGAGGAGAGGGGAGAAAGAAGGATAGAGTGAGGGAGGAGAGGGGAGAAAGAAGGATAGAGTGAGGGAGGAGAAGGGAGAGAAGGATAGAGTGAGGGAGGAGAGGGGAGAGAGAAGGATAGAGTGAGGGAGGAGAGGGGAGAGAGAAGGATAGAGTGACGGAGGAGAGGGGAGAAAGAAGGATAGAGTGAGGGAGGAGAGGGGAGAAAGAAGGATAGAGTGAGGGAGGGAGGAGAGGGGAGAGAGAAGGATAGAGTGAGGGAGGAGGGGGGAGAGAGAAGGATAGAGTGAGGGAGGAGAGGGGAGAGAGAAGGATAGAGTGAGGGAGGAGAGGGAGAGAAGAAGGATAGAGTGAGGGAGGAGAGGGGAGAAAGAAGGATAGAGTGAGGGAGGAGAGGGGAGAAATAAGGATAGAGTGATGGAGGAGAGGGAAGAGAGAAGGATAGAGTGAGGGAGGAGAGGGGAGAGAGAAGGATAGAGTGAGGGAGGAGAGGGAAGAGAGAAGGATAGAGTGAGGGAGGAGAGGGGAGAAAGAAGGATAGAGTGAGGGAGGAGAGGGGAGAAAGAAGGATAGAGTGAGGGAGGAGAATGGAGAAAGAAGGATAGAGTGAGGGAGGAGAGGGGAGAGAGAAAGATAGAGAGGAAGGAGAGGGGAGAGAGAAGGATAGAGTGAGGGAGGAGAGGGGAGAGAGAAGGATAGAGTGAGGGAGGAGAGGGGAGAAAGAAGGATAGAGTGAGGGAGGAGAGGGGAGAAAGAAGGATAGAGTGAGGGAGGAGAGGGAGAGAAGAAGGATAGAGTGAGGGAGGAGAGGGGAGAGAGAAGGATAGAGTGAGGGAGGAGAGGGGAGAGAGAAGGATAGAGTGAGGGAGGAGAGGGGAGATAGAAGGATAGAGTGAGGGAGGAGAGGGGAGAGAGAAGGATAGAGTGAGGGAGGAGAGGGAGAGAAGAAGGATAGAGTGAGGGAGGAGAGGGGAGAAAGAAGGATAGAGTGAAGGAGGAGAGGGAGAGAGAAGGATAGAGTGAGGGAGGAGATAGGAGAGAGAAAGATAGAGGGAGGGAGGAGAGGGGAGAGAGAAGGATAGAGTGAGGGAGGAGAGGGGAGAGAGAAAGAGATTGGGAGGAAGGAGAGGAGAGAGAGAAAGATGGGGAGAGAAATATAGAGGGAGGAGAAGGGAGAGAGAAAGATAGAGAGAGGGAGTAGAGGGGAGAGAGAAAGATAGATAGGAAAGGGGAGAGAGAAAGATAGAGAGGGTAGAGGGGAGAGAGAAAGATAGAGAGAGGGAGAAGATGGGAGAACAACACAGAGGACAAAGGGCTGCTGAGAGCAGAGGAGAACTGAACTCGGAACGCCTGGAGGCTGTGTTCCAGACCTCACTACCCCAGGCCTCATACCTCTTCATGCTGCCTCTTACCCTGTGTTTTGTTACAGTGCTTCATACATTGGAACACACTCTAAAATGCTGTCCACGAACACATACACGCACATGCACGCAACCTAGACCTCATACACGCACAAGGACAGACACACACACACACCTGGGCCGCGGTGGTTCTTCTCCATCCAGATGTAGCAGTTGCTCTGTGCCACGCCGGTCTGGGAGTCCAGGAAGGGCAGGCGCATGGAGCGCTCAGCACACAGGCGGGCATTGTAGCTGCGGCAGTGCTCGATGGCCTCTCTGTAGAACTCCTCGCCCAGACTGGCACAGACAGGGTGGCACACAACGGGCACAGGGAGGCAAGAGAGAGACACAGAGCCTAGTTAACCTAGGTCATTTCACTTCAGGACCCACACGTCGACATTGCATTATCCACACTCTACAGTGAGAACGTGAGGATGCAGCATCTGTTTTTCCAAGGTACAGTATCATTCTTCTGTCTCTCTCTGGGTCTGGCCGTGGGTTTCTCAGAAGACCTGGGCTGTGTGGTGCCAGGGCACGTAGAGACTCATCAGAAGGACCTGGGCTGTGTGGTGCCAGGGCACGTAGAGACTCATCAGAAGGACCTGGGCTGTGTGGTGCCAGGGCACGTAGAGACTCATCAGAAGGACCTGGGCTGTGTGGTGCCAGGGCACGTAGAGACTCATCAGAAGGACCTGGGCTGTCTGGTGCCAGGGCACGTAGAGACTCATCAGAAGGACCTGGGCTGTGTGGTGCCAGGGCACGTAGAGACTCATCAGAAGGACCTGGGCTGTGTGGTGCCAGGGCACGTAGAGACTCATCAGAAGGACCTGGGCTGTCTGGTGCCAGGGCACGTAGAGACTCATCAGAAGGACCTGGGCTGTGTGGTGCCAGGGCACGTAGAGACTCATCAGAAGGACCTGGGCTGTGTGGTGCCAGGGCACGTAGAGACTCATCAGAAGGACCTGGGCTGTGTGGTGCCAGGGCACGTAGAGACTCATCAGAAGGACCTGGGCTGTGTGGTGCCAGGGCACGTAGAGACTCATCAGAAGGACCTGGGCTGTGTGGTGCCAGGGCACGTAGAGACTCATCAGAAGGACCTGGGCTGTCTGGTGCCAGGGCACGTAGAGACTCATCAGAAGGACCTGGGCTGTGTGGTGCCAGGGCACGTAGAGACTCATCAGAAGGACCTGGGCTGTCTGGTGCCAGGGCACGTAGAGACTCATCAGAAGGACCTGGGCTGTGTGGTGCCAGGGCACGTAGAGACTCATCAGAAGGACCTGGGCTGTGTGGTGCCAGGGCACGTAGAGACTCATCAGAAGGACCTGGGCTGTGTGGTGCCAGGGCACGTAGAGACTCATCAGAAGGACCTGGGCTGTGTGGTGCCAGGGCACGTAGAGACTCATCAGAAGGACCTGGGCTGTCTGGTGCCAGGGCACGTAGAGACTCATCAGAAGGACCTGGGCTGTGTGGTGCCAGGGCACGTAGAGACTCATCAGAAGGACCTGGGCTGTGTGGTGCCAGGGCACGTAGAGACTCATCAGAAGGACCTGGGCTGTGTGGTGCCAGGGCACGTAGAGACTCATCAGAAGGACCTGGGCTGTGTGGTGCCAGGGCACGTAGAGACTCATCAGAAGGACCTGGGCTGTGTGGTGCCAGGGCACGTAGAAACTCATCAGAAGGACCTGGGCTGTGTGGTGCCAGGGCACGTAGAGACTCATCAGAAGGACCTGGGCTGTGTGGTGCCAGGGCACGTAGAGACTCATCAGAAGGACCTGGGCTGTGTGGTGCCAGGGCACGTAGAGACTCATCAGAAGGACCTGGGCTGTGTGGTGCCAGGGCACGTAGAGACTCATCAGAAGGACCTGGGCTGTGTGGTGCCAGGGCACGTAGAGACTCATCAGAAGGACCTGGGCTGTCTGGTGCCAGGGCACGTAGAGACTCATCAGAAGGACCTGGGCTGTGTGGTGCCAGGGCACGTAGAGACTCATCAGAAGGACCTGGGCTGTGTGGTGCCAGGGCACGTAGAGACTCATCAGAAGGACCTGGGCTGTCTGGTGCCAGGGCACGTAGAGACTCATCAGAAGGACCTGGGCTGTGTGGTGCCAGGGCACGTAGAGACTCATCAGAAGGACCTGGACTGTGTGGTGCCAGGGCACGTAGAGACTCATCAGAAGGACCTGGGCTGTGTGGTGCCAGGGCACGTAGAGACTCATCAGAAGGACCTGGGCTGTGTGGTGCCAGGGCACGTAGAGACTCATCAGAAGGACCTGGGCTGTCTGGTGCCAGGGCACGTAGAGTCATCAGAAGGACCTGGGCTGTGTGGTGCCAGGGCACGTAGAGACTCATCAGAAGGACCTGGGCTGTCTGGTGCCAGGGCACGTAGAGACTCATCAGAAGGACCTGGGCTGTGTGGTGCCAGGGCATGTAGAGACTCATCAGAAGGACCTGGGCTGTCTGGTGCCAGGGCACGTAGAGACTCATCAGAAGGACCTGGGCTGTGTGGTGCCAGGGCACGTAGAGACTCATCAGAAGTGAAACGTACAAACAGTGCATGTAGTGACACATGAAAGGTGAGACAGTGCTCTGAATGTGTGAACGGAGCGAGGAAATCAGTGTCGCCGAATGAGGTAGAATAGAACTGTTCACTGCTAGACAACATAATGTCAGTGGTGTGTGTGTGTGTGTGTGTTGTACATGTGGGAACTTGATGGTAAATATGTGTGTGTATTTGTACTGTAAGTGAATGCAAGTCTATGTAGTACATGTGAACATGGGTAACTGTGTATCCTGTAGAGTTTATTTAGTCTGTTATCTTGTGCAACCATCTCCTCCCCTGCCCCCCTCTCCTCCCTCCGCCCCTCCTCCTCCTCCCTCCTCCTCCCCTCCTCCTCCCCTCCTCCTCCTTACCTGTTCTTAATGACGGTTCCTCCAGATTGCCTGTGAACACAAAGATAGAGGGGCACTGTGAGTCACTGCCTTCATTCCTCTCCTTCTCTCCTTCCCTCCTCTCCTTCAATCCTGTACATCACCGATGTTATTCCTGGTGCTTCTCTAACACAGTCAAAACACCAAGGTTGCCAGCCATGGCAGACATTCAGTATATTGTTCATACAGTGTACAGTATATAGGATCACAACCATACAACATACAGTATATAGGATCACAACCATACAACATACAGTATATAGGATCACAACCATACAACACACAGTATATAGGATCACAACCATACAACATACAGTATATAGGATCACAACCATACAACACACAGTATATAGGATCACAACCATACAACATACAGCATATAGGATCACAGGCATACAACACACAGTATATAGGATCACAACCATACAACACACAGTATATAGGATCACAACCATACAACATACAGTATATAGGATCACAACCATACAACACACAGTATATAGGATCACAGGCATACAACCAACATACAGTATATAGGATCACAACCATACAACATACAGTATATAGGATCACAACCATACAACATACAGTATATAGGATCACAACCATACAACATACAGTATATAGGATCACAACCATACAACACACAGTATGTAGGATCACAACCATACAACCAACATACAGTATATAGGATCACAACCATACAACATACAGTATATAGGATCACAACCATACAACACACAGTATGTAGGATCACAACCATACAACATACAGTATATAGGATCACGACCATACAACCAACATACAGTATATAGGATCACAACCATACAACCAACATACAGTATATAGGATCACAACCATACAACACACAGTATATAGGATCACAACCATACAACCAACATACAGTATATAGGATCACAACCATACAACACACAGTATATAGGATCACAACTATACAACACACAGTATATAGGATCACAACCATACAACCAACATACAGTATATAGGATCACAACCATACAACCAACATACAGTATATAGGATCACAACCATACAACCAACATACAGTATATAGGATCACAACCATACAACATACAGTATATAGGATCACAACCATACAACATACAGTATATAGGATCACAACCATACAACACACAGTATGTAGGATCACAACCATACAACATACAGTATATAGGATCACAACCATACAACATACAGTATATAGGATCACAGGCATACAACATACAGTATATAGGATCACAACCATACAACATACAGTATATAGGATCACAACCATACAACATACAGTATATAGGATCACAACCATACAACATACAGTATATAGGATCACAACCATACAACACACAGTATGTAGGATCACAACCATACAACACACAGTATGTAGGATCACAACCATACAACATACAGTATATAGGATCACGACCATACAACACACAGTATATAGGATCACAACCATACAACACACAGTATGTAGGATCACAACCATACAACATACAGTATATAGGATCACGACCATACAACATACAGTATATAGGATCACGACCATACAACCAACATACAGTATATAGGATCACAACCATACAACACACAGTATATAGGATCACAACCATACAACACACAGTATGTAGGATCACAACCATACAACATACAGTATATAGGATCACGACCATACAACATACAGTATATAGGATCACGACCATACAACCAACATACAGTATATAGGATCACAACCATACAACCAACATACAGTATATAGGATCACAACCATACAACCAACATACAGTATATAGGATCACAACCATACAACCAACATACAGTATATAGGATCACAACCATACAACACACAGTATATAGGATCACAACTATACAACACACAGTATATAGGATCACAATCATACAACCAACATACAGTATATAGGATCACAGCCATACAACACACAGTATATAGGATCACAACCATACAACACACAGTATATAGGATCACAACCATACAACATACAGTATATAGGATCACAACCATACAACATACAGTATATAGAATCACAACCATACAACACGCAGTATATAGGATCACAACCATACAACACACAGTATATAGGATCACAACCATACAACACACAGTAATATAGGATCATTATCATACAGTATATATGATCATTATCATACAGTATATAGGATCATTATCATACAGTATATAGGATCATTATCATACAGTATATATGATCATTATCATACAGTATATAGGATCATTATCATACAGTATATAGGATCATTATCATACAGTATATAGGATCATTATCATACAGTAAATAGGATCATTATCATACAGTATATAGGATCATTATCATACAGTATATAGGATCATTATCATACAGTATATAGGATCATTATCATACAGTATATAGGATCATTATCATACAGTAAACTATACAGATGTAGGATCTTCATTTGACTTATATTGTCGCAGAAAAATAATCCTGCAGCAACAGGATTTTAATGTTTAATACAGAATGTTGCTTGATCGGTGTGCTATTAGCTGGTCAAAATGAGGCTACATGAAGGGTGCAATACTGTTAATATAACTGTGTGTTTTCAGGGATTTTGTGTCAATCACAAAGCTCATCTGCATTTCTCAGAAACAAGAGTGATCAAATGACTGTTAATACATAGATTTGCGACCATGCAATATACAGTACACAGCACATACAATCTCAACCATACAATATACAGTACACAGCACATACAATCTCAACCATACAGTATACTGTACACAGCACATACAATCTCAACCATACAGTATACTGTACACAGCACATACAGTCTCAACCATACAGTATACTGTACACAGCACATACAATCTCAACCATACAGTATACTGTACACAGTACATACAATCTCAACCATACAATATACAGTACACAGCACATACAGTCTCAACCATACAGTATACTGTACACAGCACATACAATCTCAACCATACAGTATACTGTACACAGTACATACAATCTCAACCATACAATATACAGTACACAGCACATACAATCTCAACCATACAGTATACTGTACACAGCACATACAATCTCAACCATACAGTATACTGTACACAGTACATATGTGTGTCGTCCATACAATATACAGTACACAGCACATACAATCTCAACCATACAATATACAGTACACAGCACATACAATCTCAACCATACAATATACAGTACACAGCACATACAATCTCAACCATACAATATACAGTACACAGCACATACAATCTCAACCATACAGTATACTGTACACAGCACATACAATCTCAACCATACAATATACAGTACACAGCACATACAATCTCAACCATACAGTATACTGTACACAGTACATATGTGTGTCATCCATACATTATACTGCTGTGCAGTACATACGTGTGCCATCCATACAGTATACTGCTGTACAGTACATACATGTGTCATCCATACAGTATACTGCTGTACAGTACATATGTGTGTCATCCATACAGTATACTGCTGTACAGTACATATGTGTGTCATCCATACAGTATACTGCTGTACAGTACATATGTGTGTCATCCATACAGTATACTGCTGTACAGTACATACGTGTGTCATCCATACAGTATACTGCTGTACAGTAAATATGTGTGTCATCCATATAGTATACTGCTGTACAGTACATACATGTGTCATCCATACAGTATACTGCTGTACAGTACATATGTGTGTCATCCATACAGTATACTGCTGTACAGTACATATGTGTGTCATCCATACAGTATACTGCTGTACAGTACATATGTGTGTCATCCATACAGTATACTGCTGTACAGTACATACATGTGTCATCCATACAGTATACTGCTGTACAGTACATATGTGTGTCATCCATACAGTATACTGCTGTACAGTACATACATGTGTCATCCATATAGTATACTGCTGTACAGTACATACATGTGTCATCCATACAGTAGTATATAGGAAATGTAGCACAAATTCCAGTGTAACAGACAAGACAGAATATTGGGACTGGCTACACCTCACACTCCATACTATACCATCAGACCCGACCTCTGCACTGGGATTAGAGATGTTCTGGCTGGGCATTAAAAGGGATATGTTGTGACCCCCTTCCCTCCCCGGCAGTCCAACCTATGGTCACTTACTAGTGCTTTCTATGGGATGAGAGGAGGCCTGAATACCAGAGGACCAAATGTGACACACTGCAGGGAGGGACTGGAACAAGACTAAGGGACTTAGACTATGTCCCAATCCGCACCCTGTTGCCTAATAGTGCGCTGTTTTTGACCAGGGCACTATATAGGGAATAGTCTGCCATTTGGGATGAAGCTTAGCCATGGTGGTTGCAGGGAAATCAGTTCAACTGAGGCTGAGTGGTGTTGGGTGGGGGGTAGTGGATGATGTTGAAGGCTGGAAATGTGGTTGTGTATGGAAGTGTGATATTCTAGACGTACTGTTCCACTGTCCTGTTGGCATTCCACAGCAGAGCTTCGATGATGGTGGAAACATCAGGGTAATCACTAGATATGTGTCATTCTTCAAGATGACAACACAGACATAACGTTTCCCATCAGTCTTCCATTTTCGACAAAACCCATGGATACGCTGGCCGGGGAGAACGCACACGTCCCCACAAATAAATATCCCTAAATGCAAAAGAGGCAGAAGGACACACGGGCACGCCACGTGCACACATACACACGCAAACCTATGCACCCAGCTTTTAAAATATTAAGCGTGTGGTGTGGAAATAGGCTTGATCTGAAAGGCTGCACTAGTCCTGCTAGGACAGGAACGGGCTGCAACGGGGTAAGAGGAGAGAAAACATTCAATATGCAAAGCAGCTATAACCCCGGAGGTTCCACCCTCTCCCTCCTCCTCTCCCTGCGCCCCTCTCTTCTCTGCACCCTTGCCTCCCCCCCCCCCCCCAACCCCCACCCCCTCACCATGGCGCTGCCATTCGAGCTATCGGAATAAGTCGGCCCTTTCAACAAGAAGTTGACAGCTGTAGAAAATGGCTGCTTTCAGTTTGGTCGCTTCTGTCTGCAATCTCATTACATTACGCCGCGGCTGTTTGCCCTTGAAGGTTTAAAAAATATATATATATTTGGGGTTAGTGGAAGCTAGGCTGGGAGAGCTGAATATATATACCACATCACCAGGGAAACCAGGCAGAGACAGACATGACCATGACCACTGTCAGCATCCAGAGAGTCCTTCTACCAGTGGCCTACTACAACATGGAGGAGCTGAGGGCCTGTACTGGTGGTCCGGCCTGCTTTCAGCTCCGGGGGCTTAGCAGGGACTCTGTGAGGCAGGCTGAAGTGGACAGGAAAGGCACGGCTATGTTTCACCGAGGGGGGAAATAATTGATCAACTCTATGGCCATAAGCATGGAGGGGGAAGCTGTTTCAGCAACGTAACTCTACAGCCAGTGTAGTTCTAAACAAGCGGAGCACAGCGCTGCTAGATAGGGTGGCCCGTGTGAGATGACCATCCATCAGCAGCCCGACACAATCAGAACTCTGGATGCAGCTGGAAACAAAACCGTACAAAACCACACAGAGAGTACACAAGGATAGACATGTTAGCAGGTTTCAGACCTGTCACTGATCCAGACACAGACACAAAACCACACAGATAGTACACAAGGATAGACACGTTAGCAGGTTTCAGACCTGTCACTGATCCAGACACAGACACAAAACCACACAGATAGTACACAAGGATAGACACGTTAGCAGGTTTCAGACCTGTCACTGATCCAGACACAGACACAAAACCACACAGATAGTACACAAGGATAGACACGTTAGCAGGTTTCAGACCTGTCACTGATCCAGACACAGACACAAAACCACACAGATGGTACACAAGGATAGACATGTTAGCAGGTTTCAGACCTGTCACTGATCCAGACACAGACACAAAACCACACAGATAGTACACAAGGATAGACATGTTAGCAGGTTTCAGACCTGTCACTGATCCAGACACAGACACAAAACCACACAGAGAGTACACAAGGATAGACACGTTAGCAGGTTTCAGACCTGTCACTGATCCAGACACAGACACAAAACCACACAGATAGTACACAAGGATAGACACGTTAGCAGGTTTCAGACCTGTCACTGATCCAGACACAGACACAAAACCACACAGATAGTACACAAGGATAGACACGTTAGCAGGTTTCAGACCAGTCACTGATCCAGACACAAAACCACACAGATAGTACACAAGGATAGACACGTTAGCAGGTTTCAGACCAGTCACTGATCCAGACACAAAACCACACAGATAGTACACAAGGATAGACACGTTAGCAGGTTTCAGACCAGTCACTGATCCAGACACAAAACCACACAGATAGTACACAAGGATAGACACGTTAGCAGGTTTCAGACCAGTCACTGATCCAGACACAAAACCACACAGATAGTACACAAGGATAGACACGTTAGCAGGTTTCAGACCAGTCACTGATCCAGACACAGACACAAAAACACACAAAGAAGGAGAAACGAGGAAAAGCCTGGAGCATCGAGTGCCTTTTTTAACAATCTTAAACCCACAGAGCATCTCGAACACCAGACAAACAGAGGGGAGCGATTGGTCCAAACAAAAAGCAGAGCAGAGAAAGGAGCATATGGCTGGGAGCACACACACACACACACAGACAGACAGACAGACAGACAGACAGACAGACAGACAGACAGACAGACAGACAGACAGACAGACAGACAGACAGACAGACAGACAGACAGACACACACAGACAGACACACACACACGCACAGACACACACACATACAGACAGACACACACACACACATACAGACACACACAGACACACACACATACACACACACACATACAGACAGACACACACACACACATACAGACACACACACACGCACAGACACACACACATACAGACAGACACACACACACATACAGACACACACACACACGCACAGACACACACACAGACACACACAGACACACACATACAGACACACACACACACACACAGAGACACACACACACAGACAGGCAAACATACAACCCTCCAAGATAGCACAACCCCCCCACCGTAACGCCCTCTATAACCCAATTTCTAAGGCATTGAAAGCAAGAACAATAAACTGCAGTCCACAGAATGACACACCTACACACAGGTACATGCTACGACCGCAATTTACAAACTACAATACCCAGAACTCCAACCCCTGACCACTCTCCAATTAGCCTCAATTAGCAATGGCTTGAATGAAAGAGAAACAGAGGGCTCCACCTAGAGGGAAAGTCAGGTCATTGGAAAATGAAACCTCACCATGTAAAATATGAACCAGTCATAAAAACCAAGCTACAATTACAAAATGGCAATTAGGAAAAGGGATGACTTCCGAATGGTGATTTCTAACTTGGTGATGTACGCAGAATGACGCTGCAAGAGAAATTGCATGGCTTTGAGCTGATGGATTATCAAGGAAGGATGATTTCACATCACGTAGGCCTACAGGAGACAGCTACGTACACAAAAGCACTCTCTCTATCATAAGGTTTGAACCAATATGTTCAACACACACATCTGGAGGAGTGGGTTGTGTGTGTGTGTGTGTGTGTGTGTGTGTGTGTGTGTGTGTGTGTGTGTGTGTGTGTGTGTGTGTGTGTGTGTGTGTGTGTGTGTGTGTGTGTGTGTGTGTGTGTGTGTGTGTGTGTGTGTGTGTGTGTGTGAAGGCAGCAGTGTGGTGAACAGCCTCTGTAGACTAGCCTTCGGACCATGGTCATAGGCCTTCAATACTGATGCTTTACTGCTCTGGTCCAAACAGCACAGCAGTGTGAGGCAGCTCTGCCTTGCCTGGTGGAGGAAAGGCAATCTGTGCACCCATCCCCCCACACCCAGTCTGCAGATTACACTATGCAATATCACCCTTACCCATTCCACCTCCTCCATCTCTCTTCCCCCCCCCCTCTCTTTCAAAGTACCCAGAGAAATGATTTATCTCTGTTTCTCCCCCTCTACAGATGTGACTGCCTTTTCTTGGTCTCTCAGTAATGTTTGCTGTGCTGCTGAAGACTAGGAGGTGTAAAGCTATAGGCCTGGTGTAGTGAGCAGAACAGCCCAGAACTGAACAGCACACACACCAAACCCAGCCACTGCCTCACACGCCCAGCCAGACCCTGAAAATGAGGGCCGACATGTACGAGCTGCAGAAAAGACATACTTAGCAGTATTATCAAACCATGTGAGGGCAAAAGAGTTGAATGTACGTTACAGGAAGGAGATGAATTCCATCCAAACATAATCAACTGTAGCCTGTATGCATTGCGTCCACCCAAACTCACTCTCCAACTGTTGACAGTGGATATACTTTGTGCATAATAAAAACAACGTACACAGACAAGCACAACGACTTGTCACTTTGGGAGACGGCTTCGACGTCACCATGTAGCATGAAACCTAGGCCTTTTTCATGGCTAGGATGACCATCGGTGACAATGCTGTGATGTCGTGTGTGTGTGTGAGTGTGTGTGTGTGTGTGTGTGTGTGTGTGTGTGTGTGTGTGTGTGTGTGTGTGTGTGTGTGTGTGTGTGTGTGTGTGTGTGTGTGTGTGTGTGTGTGTGTGTGTGTGTGTGTGTGTGTATGTACAGTGGAGCAAAAAAGTATTTAGTCAGCCACCAATTGTGCAAGTTCTCCCACTTAAAAAGTAAAAAGATGAGAGAGGCCTGTAATTGTCATCATAGGTACACTTCAACTATGACAGACAAAATGAGGGGGAAAAAATCCAGAAAATCACATTGTAGGATTTTTATAGAATTAACTTGCAAATTATGGTGGAAAATAAGTATTTGGTCAATAACAAAAGTTTATCTCAATACCTTGTTATATACACTTTGTTGGCAATGACAGAGGTCAAACGTTTTCTGTCAGTCTTCACAAGGTTTTCACACACTGTTGCTGGTATTTTGGCCCATTCCTCCATGCAGATCTCCTCTAGAGCAGTGATGTTTTGGGGCTGTTGCTGGGCAACACGGACTTTCAACTCCCTCCAAAGATTTTCTATGGGGTTAAGATCTGGAGACTGGCGAGGCAACTCCAGGACCTTGAAATGCTTCTTACGAAGCCACTCCTTTGTTGCCCGGGCAGTGTGTTTGGGATCATTGTCATGCTGAAAGACCCAGCCACGTTTCATCTTCAATGCCCTTGCTGATGGAAAGAGGTTTTCACTCAAAATCTCACGATACATGACCCATTCATTCTTTCCTTTACACGGATCAGTCGTCCTGCAGAAAAACAGAAAAACAGCCCCAAAGCATGATGTTTCCACCCCCATGCTTCACAGTAGGTATGGTGTTCTTTGGATGCAACTCAGCATTCTTTGTCCTCCAAACACGACGAGTTGAGTTTTTACCAAAAAGTTATATTTTGGTTTCATCTGACCATATGACATTCTCCCAATCTTCTTCTGGATCATCCAAATGCTCTCTAGCAAACTTCAGACGGGCCTGGACATGTACTGGCTTAGGCAGGGGGACACGTCTGGCACTGCAGGACGTTCTTGTGATCATTTTGACCCCATGGGGTGAGATCTTGCATGGAGCCGCAGATCGAGGGAGATTATCAGTGGTCTTGTATGTCTTCCATTTCCTAATAATTGCTCCCACAGTTGATTTCTTCAAACCAAGCTGCTTGCCTATTGCAGATTCAGTCTTCCCAGCCTGGTGCAGGTCTACAATTTTGTTTCTGGTGTCCTTTGACAGCTCTTTGGTCTTGGCCATAGTGGAGTTTGGAGTGTGACTGTTTGAGTTTGTGGATAGGTGTCTTTTATACTGATAACAAGTTCAAACAGGTGCCATTAATACAGGTAACGAGTGGAGGACAGAGGAGCCTCTTAAAGAAGAAGTTACAGGTCTGTGAGAGACAGAAATCTTGCTTGTTTGTAGATGACCAAATACTTATTTTCAACCATAATTTGCAAATAAATTCATAAAAAATCCTACAATGTGATTTTCTGGATTTTTTTCCCTCATTTTGTCTGTCATAGTTGAAGTGTACCTATGATATGTGTCAGCTAGCATCTGCCAGTCTAACAGCTGGAACACATTGGGCTGTTGAGGGGGCTGTGGCGTTGTTCACCAGGAGCTGTCACACAAACACACACACACCCAGCAGGCCTGGACGCACTACCATACACACACACACACCCAGGCCTGCACGTACTACCACACACACACACACACACACACACCCAGGACTGCACGCACCACCGTAGACACACACACACACACACACACACACACACACACACACACAGTGCTGATGTTAAGCTGATGCTGACACATCAACAGACAGCAACACAGACAGCTGCACCACTGTAGGACTATCGACCAGCTCATCTGTTAAAGTACCATGTCCCTGAGACAAATACAGCTTGGCATAGTGTGTGTGTAGATCTGGGAGTCACCAAAGACCTCACCATGCAATATTATCACCATACTTAGGTGCCAATACCATATGTATTGCCATTCTCGCGATTCTATATGTATTGTGGTTCGATGCTGTGATTTTATTGCGATTCGATGTTCTAAACATATTATTCACCTGTCTTCTGCAGAGGGACGAGAGAGAGGCATGAGAAAACAACGTTTGATCAGTCATGTTAATAAAAGTGCTGAAAACAAATTGTCTCCCTATTTAAAAAGAAGATGGAGAACAAGCTGTGAGTTTTGGTGCAGGAAGAGCCAAGCAGCGCAAAAATAACATTGTGGAATGTAACTGTGTAACTGTATCGATTTTCCCGCCCATCACTGTGTGTGTGTGTGTGTGTGTGTGTGTGTGTGTGTGTGTGTGTGTGTGCGCGCGCGAGTGCGTGCGCGCGTGTGTGTGCGAGTGCGTGCGTGCGTGTGTGTGTGCGAGTGCGTGCGTGTGTGTGCGTGTGCGAGTGTGTGCGTGCGTGCGTGTGTGTGTGCGAGTGTGTGCGTGCGTGCAGATGTGTGTGGAGAGAGAGAATGCATCTGTACAGCAGGTGTGTCTATGTATCTATAGGTCTGTGTTTGGTATGTTTTGTATTCATCTGTATGTTACCGTAACTACCTTGTTGCCATGTTTACAGGCCTCTGGTTTTGCATAAAGTGTCATATCTGTGTGTCTGTCTATGTGAGTGTATTCTACAGGACAGTGTTTCCCAACTCCAGTCCCCCAGTACCCACAACAGTACACATTTTGTACCGTAGCCCTGGACAAGCACATCTGATTCAACTTGTCAACTAATCATCAAGCCCTCAGTGAGTTGAATCAGGTTTGTTTGTCCAGGGCTTAGTTTAGTTTATTCATTCGACAATTTGAAGAAAAAACAAGCATGCGTAAAACTTGAAAAAGCCATAGGATAACACACACTAAAGTCTGGGACTTATTTCCATTGTGGTCCTCTTGAAACAAGATGGCGAGGCCAGATCTACAACAAAGGCGTGTCCTGTTAGGGGTAGTCAAGGACTGGAGTCGGAGCTTGTGTGTGTACAGCATGTGTTTGTGTATTCTGTGTGTATGTGTTTGTGTATTCTGTGTGTATGTGTTTGTGTATTCTGTGTATTTGTCTTTGTATATTCTGTGTATATGTCTGTATATTCTGTGTTTGTATGTGTTTGTATATTCTGTGTCTATGTGTTTGTATATTCTGTGTATATGTCTGTATATTCTGTGTCTATGTGTTTGTATATTCTGTGTCTATGTGTTTGTATATTCTGTGTCTATGTGTTTGTATATTCTGTGTCTATGTGTTTGTATATTCTGTGTATATGTCTGTATATTCTGTGTCTATGTGTTTGTATATTCTGTGTCTATGTGTTTGTATATTCTGTGTCTATGTGTTTGTATATTCTGTGTATTTGTACCGTGAGTCAGGGTGTGCATTTAGGGCAGTACATCAGGGCATGGCAATCCAGCCACCAAGGCTGAACACTGGTCCTTCAGGTGAGATTTATTGACTCCGCACTTTTGCTGTTATTACATGGATGGATCCTTCCTCCCTTCTCGCTCGCTCTCCTCTCCCTCTCGTTCTCTCTCCTCTCCCTCTCGTTCTCTCTCCTCTCCCTCTCGTTCTCTCTCCTCTCCCTCTCGTTCTCTCTCCTCTCCCTCTCGCTCTCTCTCCTCTCCCTCTCGCTCTCTCTCCTCTCCCTCTCGTTCTCTCTCCTCTCCCTCTCGTTCTCTCTCCTCTCCCTCTCGTTCTCTCTCCTCTCCCTCTCGTTCTCTCTCCTCTCCCTCTCGTTCTCTCTCCAACATTATTAACGTGCTGCATGAGGAAATACTCATTTGCTTCACATGACTCCACCCACCAGTTTCTAGCAGAGATCCATACCAGTGGCCAGAGACAACGGAACTACAGGAATTACCTCAGAGGAAATAGTGTTCTGTAGAATGGGACTACTGCAGAATGTACATAATTGTGTGTGTGTGTGTGTGTGTGTGTGTGTGTGTGTGTGTGTGTGTGTGTGTGTGTGTGTGTGTGTGTGTGTGTGTGTGTGTGTGTGTGTGTGTGTGTGTGTGTGTGTGTGTGTGTGTGTGTGTGTGTGTGTGTGTGTGTGTGTGTCTGTCTGTCTGTCTGTCTGTCTGTCTGTCTGTCTGTCTGTCTGTCTGTCTGTGAGAATAAGAGTGTAGTGATGACCAGGGACTGGGATGAGAGGAATGTTTCGGGAGAGGTCAAGCAGGAATACTTTAAGATTATTATAGGACTGAGTAGGACTGTTAAGGATGCCCGTAGAAGTAGATTGTTATGCCATGTGGACGTCACAGGAGGTTGCTGGCACCTTAATTGGGAGGATGGGCTTGTGGTAATGGCTGGAGCGGAATCTTTGGAATGGAATGAAATACATTAAACACGTGGTATCCATGGTTTCCAGGTGTTTGATACCATTCCATTCACTCCATTCCGGCCATTATTATGAGCCGTCCTCCCCTCAGCAGCCTCCACCGGTGGAAGTCCACAACACTCGCTTTACCACTGATCAAAATGTCTACAAACACTAGTGGCATGATTTCTTCCAATGGGTTTTCTTTCCCCGTGATGTATAAGGAGGAATCTTCTCTCTGTGCCATGCAAAGGTGCAATGCAATTCAAGCATGTTTATTGCTGCAGCCTATTCTGTGTAGTCAGTTGCATTGCATGCACTGCACCAAGCCCATCTTCTGTCAACGGACACCTTGCATCGCCCTGTTCGTTCCATCCCTACCTGCCATGGCCACAGTCACAGGCAATGACAATAAAGCAAAGGTACCATGTTTATAACCCCAAAGCATTTTTTTGCACACAAAACAAAACAAAAACTGCCAAAAGGCATCCATCCAAATACATGCATGTTTGGAATGACTTCCTCGCTCTCCTCTCTTCTTCATTCAACCCTTTCATTACCCTTCATTACCCTTCATTACCCTCATTATTACACGTCTGTCTTCCTTTCAGTCAGCCTGAATCGGACTATTTTAGGGGCTCTTCTGAATGTTCCCAGTCACACAGCTAGGTCCATGTCCCGACCGTCCCCCCACAGTCGTATGCCCTATCCAAACGGCCCTACTACTCCAGCACCAGTCAAACTATGTTGGACAACATGGCTGATGAATCATAGCCCTCTCATTGCTGTGCATGGCATACTAGAACTACTTCCTGTGTCTTTCTTGCACATCCAATGGAGGTTTCCTAAGTGAAATATTCTAATAGCCTCCTTGGTCACTACTGTAAAGGGCTGTTGTAGTTCCTATTCTCCCTGTCCTGAACTACAACTTGACTACAGCTGGTGACCATATTGGATCCCAAAGCACAGGGAAGTGACTGACAGTCGGTTAGGTAGCAATGGAGAAATAGGTCATAGAGCTAAAAATACGTATCTGTGTCCCTCTCTAGTCTTCCCATGAAGACAAAGAGAAGAACGTCTATGTGGGAAAAAGGGGGACTGATGGCAATAAACCAGAAAATAAATTCCCAAACAAAAAGAGAGGGAGAGAGAGAGAGCGAGAGAGAGAGAGAGATGAGAGAGAGAGAGAGAGAAGGAGAGACAGAGAGGGAGAGACAGAGATGAGAGAGAGAGAGAGAGAGAGAGAGAGAGAGAGAGAGAGAGAGAGAGGGAGAGAGAGAGAGAGATGAGAGAGAGATGAGAGAGAGAGAGGGAGAGAGAGAGAGAGAGGGATGAGAGAGAGAGAGGGATGAGAGAGAGAGAGGGGGATGTGAGAGAGAGAGAGAGAGAGAGAGAGAGAGAGAGAGAGAGAGAGAGATGAGAGATGAGAGGGAGAGAGAGAGAGAGGGAGAGAGATGAGAGAGAGAGGGAGAGAGAGAGAGGGAGAGAGAGAGAGGGAGAGAGATGAGAGAGAGAGATGAGAGAGAGAGCTATATATATATATATATATATATATATATATATATATATATATATATAGAGAGAGAGAGAGAGAGAGAGAGAGAGAGAGAGAGAGAGAGAGAGAGAGAGAGAGAGAGAGAGAGATGAGAGAGAGAGATGAGAGAGAGAGAGAGATGAGAGAGAGAGGGATGAGAGAGAGAGGGATGAGAGAGAGAGAGAGAGAGAGAGAGAGAGAGAGAGAGAGAGAGAGAGAGAGAGAATGCTCAGGCTCCAGTGAACTCAGCAGGCCTGGCTGTTCCTTTAAACAGTGCCTGAGCACAGAATTATGTGGAATTCATTTCCCTCGGATCAGTCAGGCACGGCAGAATAACTATCACAACAGTCAGTCAGCATATGGCCTCCTTCTCCAAGTAGACTGACAGAATGAAAGGATAGGGGGGGGGGGCAGACAATGGAGGAAGAGAGAAAGAGTTAAAAACAAAGAGACATGATATGGGCAAGGGGTAGGTTTGAGGATGGATGGCAAGAGAATGAACGGAGAGAGGGACCCCTAAAGAACTGAGAATTGAGCTGTGAGTCAGGGATGGCAATATGAGGGAAGCAAGGTGTGGGTGAGAGAGAGCGAGAAACTGAGCGAGAGAAAGAGAGAGAAAGAGAGAGAGAGAGAGAGAGAGAGAGAGAGAGAGAGAGAAGAAGAAGAAGAGTAGCAGAGAGATTAAAGGAGGACTATTTGATAGGCTAGGGGAATGCCCAGTAGATTGATGGTTCCCAGAGGATGTGCTTACACACACTGAACTCTTTGAACCTCTGAGATGCATTGGACAACATTTGAGTAGTGAGCTCCGAAAACTCTAAATCAGTGTTGTCCTCAATAACTAGTGCATTCAGTAGGCTAGATACCATTATATAAGCAGCGGGAGCAGTGGTAGAGGGTATTAACTAGACCCTTACTGAGAAACATTCAAGTCAGAATTAATCAGTTCCTAGTCCATTGATGGCTCCTATCCCATGCCATTTCCTTTGCACACCCTCATTCCTATTTTTCATGCAAATAAGTCAAACGAATCCCCTTGAAATGGCCTTGCAAAGGCCTCTGGGAGTGTCTATGTGCCCACTTGTTCCCAGTAATTGAGCAGCCAGAGACCAGCAGAAAGGAACTCAGCCGCGCGCGCATCACTGGGAGCGCAGATATGCGCGGGGTTGCTAAAACACTGCCATGACATGGAACTCACAACTAATAAATAATAAATGACCAAATGGGTGGTAGGATACTGTTGGTTCGCCTAAACAGTGTGTGACTGTGTGAATTCTGTCTGCTTTCAGAACTATCTTAAAATGTATCTAAAAAAAGCAACACCAAAAGCAACAAATGCATATCAAATGTTCTAGTTACTCTCGTATAACAATGGGGCAGCCTAAACGGAGAATATTATAATGAGAAAATGAGCGGCATAGCTCAGGCCTCCAGCACCATCTTTCACCTCAGGTTCCTGTGCTGTTCACGATCAGTATCGGTAGGCAATAGGCTGATTTAATACGTTTTAAGAGGTGCAGTTTTGCCTTACTAAAACTCACACACAAATTTACCATTTTATTTACGCATATATGAATAACCCAACATTTTAGACTAGTTGGCCATATCCTATGGCAACAAATAGCCTAACTTGTGTCAGTTTCCCCAATAATTAGAATGCCATCACTGTCGCGCATCAACGGAATCAAATAAATGATGTTGAAGACAAAAACATTAATGAAAGCAGTTCACTGTTGCTTGTAACGGGCTATTCGTATACTTAAGGTAATGGGTTGTCATGAATTATATGAAATGTCGCCTGTCTGGATTTCAGATAGCGCTGACTGCACAGCATCGACTGCATCACAACTACATTCCCGCTCAGGTACCATCCGATGTGTTCCGCGCTACAGTGGGCTACCACGTTCTTTGTTAGACAGGCTGCAAATGCCTAAATTTATCCAAACAACACTCCAAAAATACATATTCGAGAGTCGATTTATTATGTTTTCAATTATTTCTAATCGAAAAGGTGTCAACTGCATCTCACCAAGCGGACAGACGCACAGCCACCTTTTGGAAACGAGCCCAGGCTGAATTCCGCACGTTGAAATGTTATTGTGTAAATTCTGCACAAAGGAATCGAATGGAAACTTGATGGAATGTTCACCGTTCAACGCGACTGATAGAGATGACACTAGTCTAATAAAAGCAACCACTCCCAGCACATAAGTTAACCATTTTATATGATGCAAGCTTACACAATATTGTATCAGGTGTTTGCTGATGGGAACGCGTGTCTTGTTGGAGCGTAGATGCGCTGCCTGTAAACACTGCTGCCATTATAATCGCAAGCACGTAGGCTATTTTGCCAAGAGGTCTGTCGCCAAGAAAATGATGTCCAAAGGGTATTAGGTTTCAGCCGACAGAGGCTCCCACCAGCTTGGTTTTACCTACCTGTTTACAGCCTAACGCAATCATGTGAACAGTTATCAAGCACAACCTTTTCAAAAAAACACTGCCACTCGCTATTTTTCGCTATTGTAAGCGCTACCTGACCAGCCATGCAAGTTGGCTGCGATCTTGTCTATTGACTAGGGACACCGGGTCATAAATTGTACCTCAACATTCCACCATAGCGTCCTCATGTAATTACTGGCTCAGTGAAATTGTTTCTAGGCATGCATAGGCAGCTCTACATTTTGGAACATAACCCGGCTTGCTAAAAAAATAAAGTTGTTTCATATATACCTTTCCATCGCTATTACACTCCATATAAATAATTGTAGCTTGCTATATAATAGGGATGTAGCCTATAGGCATGATACTTCTTTACGATGCTTAAAATTGTCAACGATTACCTCGGCTACATGGACTGACAGCATCCACAAATGTATCCCTAAAAATGTCAAAGATAAAATGTATGTACTTACGATTTCAGGGGGTTCTGTACCACTGTGGCCATTTTGATATAGTATGATAGATACAATGTAACACTGCAGATCCCGGTATTGCACATGTAATATACCAGCAATTTCAATTTCATTCATTCTCTGGGGCTGCGGCTGGAGCTGCCAGCCAATAGGAGCGGGAACGCTCAGTGACAGGTCTGGGGAAATGTAGTTTTTGCACATGTCACTATGTAACATGCTGAGAGTCAATGCACTACAACTACCAGTATGTATCGCGGTCAACTGTATAACGGTCCCGCCTTGGACTTCTATGTGTAAGCCAAACCGTCTACTGTAATGTCAAGGTTGGTGTGCTACTGGACTGTCAGTCTGTAGCTGCCATTCTAATTGATGCATTGTTTCCTTGTCTTGCAGATATAGAAATACATTTTAAGGGCGAGGCTGTATGCGCACCATCTCTCAGAGAGGATGCAACAAGGAGTTCTGTTCAGTTTCAACATAATAATAGCAACTTTTTGAAATAATGTTCCAAATATAAGATGCTAAATTGTAGATTTATGTTTCACCAACATCAGAATTGCACCCTGTCTTGGACAGTGCCCAGGTTGAAATGTAAGGTGAATTACATATTTGTGTATTCACTTTTTTTTGGTAGTTTTTATGTCATAAATCAATTGTGCAAGATTCTACTACAGAGAGTTTACTGTTCGTGCTGGGCTCATTTCCAACATTAACATCAGTGATAACCTTCACACCCCAAATGTTCCAAGAATTTGAATCCAATATCATTTTGAGATTTACTTTTGGACAACTTTCGAATACACTAAAGGGTCCTTTACTTAATCCTGTTAGATTGAATTTAGCAAGAGAGAGAAAGGGGAAAGTGTGTTCTGGAAGAGGGATAACTAAGATGTGTTGATAGGCCAATTGATAATGATATAATCCATTCTAGTTGAGCCGATGCTGAAGAGGTTTAATAATTGATCGTTTTGGGAGACAGTGGAGTAGGGAAGATAATTGATTTTTTTAGGAGTTGCCTCATCTGTTGAACCAAGACAGTGGGCACAGCAGTGATGGAATTTCTCTCCATTTCAGTTTAGCAGCAGTGGCGCCACTGAAGCCACTCTGTGATGTGATATTTATACAGTTGAAGTCAGAAGTTTACATACACTTAGGTTGGAGTCATTAAAACTTGTTTTTCAAGCACGCCACAAATTTCTTGTTAACAAACTATAGTTTTGGCAAGTCGGTTAGGACATCCACTTTGTGCATGACACAAGTGATTTAACCAACAATTGTTTACAGACAGGTTATTTCACTTATAATTCACTGTATCACAATTCCAGTGGGTCAGAAATTTACATACACTAAGTTGACTGTGCCTTTAAACAGCTTGGAAAATTCCAGAAAATTATGCCATGGATTTAGAAGCTCCTGATAGGCTAATTGACATAGTTTGAGTCAATTGGAGATGTACCTGTGGATGCATTTCAAGGCCAACCTTCAAACTCAGTGCCTCTTTGCATGACATCATGAGAAAATCAAAAGAAATCAGCCAAGACCTCCACAAGTCTGGTTCATCCTTGGGAGCAATTTCCAAATGCCTGAAGGTACCACATTTATCTGTAAAAACAATAGTGCGCACGTATAAACACCATGGGACCATGTAGCCGCTCAGGAAGGAGACGCGTTCTGTCTCCTAGAGATGAACGTACTTTGGTGTGAAAAGTGCAAATCAAATCACAAAGGACCTTGTGAAGATGCTGGAAGAATCAGGTACAAAAGTATCTATATCCACAGTAAAATGAGTCCTATATCGACATCCTCTGAAAGGCCGCTCAGCAAGGAAGAAGCCACTGCTGCAAAAACAGCCGTTAAAAAAGCCAGACTACAGTTTGCAACTGCACATGGGGACAAAGATCTTACTTTTTGGAGAAATATTCTTCTGGTCTGATGAAACAAAAATAGAACTGTTTGGCCATAATGACCATCGTTATGTTTGGAGGAAAAAGGGGGATGTTTGCAAGCCAAAGAACACCATCCCAACAGCATCATGCTGTGGGGTGCTTTGCTGTAGGACTGGTGCACTTCACAAAATAGATGGCTTCATGGGGTAGGAAAATTATGTGGATATATTGAAGCAACATCTCAAGACATCAGTCAGGAAGTTAAAGCTTGGTCGCAAATGGGTCTTCCAAATGGACAATGACCCCAAGCATACTTCCAAAGTTGTGGCAAAATGGCTTAAGGACAACAAAGTCAAGGTATTGGAGTGGCCATCACAAAGCCCTGACTTCAATCCTATAGAAAATTTGTGGGCAGAACTGAAAAAATGTGTGCGAGCAAGAAGGCCTACAAACCTGACTCAGTTACACCAGCTCTGTCTGGAGGAATGGGTCATAATTCACCCAACGTATTGTGGGAAGCTTGTGGAAGGCTACCTGAAACGTTTGACCCAAGTTAAACAATTTAAAGGCAATGCTACCAAATACTAATTGAGTGTATGTACATTTCTGACCCCCTGGGAATTTGAATGAAAGAAATAAAAGCTGTAATAAATCATTCCCTATTATTCTGACATTTCACATTCTTAAAATAAAGTGGTGATCCTAACTGACATAAGACAGGGAATTCTTACTAGGATTAAATGTCAGGGATTGTGAAAAACTGAGTTTAAATGTACTTGGCTAAGGTGTATGTAAACGTCTGACTTCAACTGTACATCTCTGTTAACAAATATTTAATGAACATTAGCAAGTTCAGTCTATGGAAGGACTATTCCAATAAATATACCCAGGCACAAAACGTTCTGAATTTACTGTGGAGTGCATGTCATACCAAGAAAAAGAGCATTAACTGCACATTCAGTCAAAAATGTGTTACTGACATTTTTGATACATTCAATACATGCTTTATCACGTGGAAAAATATCTTGCCTCCATTGTGTTGTGTTATGGAGAAAATGTGGGGTAATTTTTGCAGTGAAACCAAGAACAAAGGCAGTAACTGCTTTTTACCTTGGCGAAACCAAGCTTTGGGCTACAGTGTCTACGGTTTACCTTGGTGAAACCAGGCTTTGGGCTAGTGTCTACGGTTTACCTTGGTGAAACCAAGCTTTGGGCTACAGTGTCTATGGTTTACCTTGGTTTTATTGCTTGCTCTTTGCTGATACAAGTATCAAACTACACTACAGGACCAAAAATATGTGGACACCTGCTCGTCGAACATCTCATTCTAAAATCATGGGCATTAATATGGAGTTGGTCCCCCCTTCGCTGCTTTAACAGCCTCCACTCTTCTGGGAAGGTTTTCCACTAGATGTTGGGACATTGCTGCAGGGACTTACTTCCATTCAGGCACAATATCGTTATTGAGGTCAGGCACTGATGTTGGGCGATTAGGCCTGGCTTTCAGTCAGAGTTCCAATTCATCCCAAAGGTGTTCGATGGAGTTGAAGTCACGATTCTGTGCAGGCCAGTCAAGTTCTTCCACACTGATTTAGACAAACCATTTCTGTATGGAACTCACTTTGTGCACAGGGTCATTGGAATGCTGAAATATGAAAGTGCCTTCCCCAAACTGTTACCACAAGTTGGAAGCACAGAATCGTCTAGAATGTTAATGTATGCTGTAGCATTAAGATTTCGCTTCACTGGAACTAAGGGGCCTAGCCAGAACCATTACTCCTCTTCCACCAAACTTTACAGTAGGTACTATGCATTCGGGCAGGTAGCGTTCTCCTGGCATCTGCTTAACTCAGATTCGTTCATCGGACTGCCAGAGGGTGAACATGTTCACTGCTCCAGTGTCCAATGGCTGTGAGCTTTCTCCACTCCAACCGTCACTTGGCTTTGCGCATGTTGATGTTTGGCTTGTGTGCGGCCATGGAAACCCATTTGACGAAGCTCCCAACAAACAGTTATTGTGCTGACGTTGCTTCCAGAGGCAGTTTGGAACTCGGTAGTGAGTGTTGCAACTGAAGACAGGCGATTTGTACAGGCTTCAGCATTCGGCGATCAAGTTCTTTTAGCTTGTGTGGCCTATCACTTCGCAGACCCGCTGTTGCTCCTAAACGTTTCCACTTCACAATAACAGCACTTACAGTTGCCCGGGGGCAGCTCTAGCAGATCAGAAATTTGACGGACTGACTTGTTGGAAAGGTGGCATGGAAAGGTAGCATGGAAAGGTGGCATCCTATGACAGGGCCATTTTGCAGGGCCATTTTGCATTTTGGTAGGCCATCATTGTAAATAAGAATTTGTTCTTAACTGACTTGCCTAGTTAAATAAAGATGAAATAAAACAAGTATTTATATGAAAAAATGTATACATCTGTCAGCAACAGGTCTGGCTGAAATAGCCAGGGGGGTGTCCACATACTTTTGTATGGAAACATATCCCAGTGGGTGTACCAAGCAACAAGGCAGCAACTGCCATTTTGGGTCAAAGGTCATGTCAGAAGTCAGGGTCAATATGAATAAAACATTCCCTGATAGTAAGATAACGTACTTTGCCCATTGTCTGTGCGGCTGGTCCTTTTGGCGGTAGGAATGTGAGACAATATATCCACAAAAAAAAAAAATTAAATCTCCTTTTCAAAGCACTGGTAGTTTGTTCAGATTTCTATCACCTGAAGCAGGTAAGCTAAGATATGGATTTGTTTTAAGATTAACAAGGAACATTTAGCTATTTGATTTAGAATTTTAGGACCCCTTTAGTTATCAAAAAAAAAATATATATATATTCGAGGAAACAAATGTTTGTTTTGAAGTGTCTTTCCTATATCTCAGAGATATAAGATCAATAAATTATTTGAAAAATATATATATATTGACATACATTTAATGTATACAATACTAATATTCATTTTTTTAAACTGGTACCGGGCTACCTTCAGATGAGTCTTTTGAGCGTCCTAAAGCAAACCCGACATGTAGGCTACTCTACTTTCCACAAAGGGGTCATAATAGTTATGGGTTATAACCGTTTGAACGCTCCAGATGTTTTCGTGAGAAGACCGATTTTCGGGAAGACTCATGATCTGACAAACACTTCTGTAGCTCTGCCACCTTTCACCGCAGATAAGGAAGGCTGACATCAGCGTACGCAGCCCATGCAAAAAAACAACAACAGATATCTCTAGATTAAACCGACGGATTCGTATGGGGATTTTGTATTATTCTATTTCGACTCTAAACGGTCCAGCATTTAATTGTGTGCTCTCTTCCCTCGCGTTCAGTGGTTTTCACTAATCGTGTCAACTTGCATATTCACCACAAGATGGTGCTGCCGCTCAGCATACGACAGAACGCTCCTCGCGTAACGACGTAGTCTTTTCCGTGCTCTGTTGCTGATGGCTCCTCCCTCGCCAATCCACGCGTTGTATTGTTGTTGTCCGGAGTGGGGGAAGTTTCTGCTACGGTCAGGCCAGGGATGGTTTAATAACAATGTCCGAAGTACTAATGAAAGAAATGGAGGAGGTATCGCTTTCTCACATGAAAACAACAGAAGAACACTCTGAAAATGGTCGGAGTTTTCTTTTGGTTGACGAACAAGAAAACCTACAGGTAACGACGTCGATTTGCTAGCACGCAACAAACGTTAACTGGCTAGGCAGAATGAAAACAAAGCCCATCTGGTTGACCAAAGGGTAACATTACCCAGTTGTAATGTTTGTGTTAATAAAGTTAAACATGTTACGTTGCCATCCCGTCTGGCACAACTAACAGCCAACTACGGTGTTAGTTAGCTATCATTACTCATTATTTTGACATGGGCCTCGTCTAACCTAAGCTAACATTACGACGGGGTAATGTTAGCCATTGAACAGTACTGGTAGGCTATTCTTGTTTTGTAGCAAGTTCGTCGAAATGGTCGACGCGCAGTTAACTTGAAAGGAACTTTAGCCATGTAAGTATGACTAGCAAGTCAATGTTAACGTTAAAGATGGTTCGTTTTCAAAAGGGCAGGAGTATTATACATTGATGTCTGTTACATAGATAATTATAGAGGCCTCTAGTGGCCAAAGGGCTGTTTTAACATGGGCAGCGCCATTGTGGGATTCCGCCATTTTAAAGTAGTCAACTGGGTGGGGATTCCTATGGGTTGTAGCCTCAATGGCGCTTCCCATACTATCACATACACTATAATGGCACATATATAAATATTAGTCCTCTATCTAGGTCTATGGTATATCAGCATGCCTGGTATTGTTTGTTTCCTTTCAGGAAAGTCCCTAATGAATCAGGCTGTGCAAACGCACCACACTCTAGCAGCTTTTAGCAATGATTGTGTAATTACATACATGTTGATCCCAGTTATATTGGGTTGCATTTTGACTTACTGCACCGGTGGTTAGGATGGTTGGTCACTACGACTGGGGGGTATTTGAGACAAAATATCGAAATGATCGTTTTGACTAGAGGTATGCAGAGAGGAAGTGGGTCCTCAACAGACCCACATTTGTAAAGCCTGTTTAATAATGAGATCCTTTAGATATTCTGTTTCTCAGTCCCACTACCATAATCACAAACCATCCTGCCCACCAGCACCATTGAAATGGAATTGTATATAACTTGTATATATCTGGCTTCCAGTTAATTGTATATAACTGGCTTCCTGTGTACTGTTTTTGTGCAACCCAATACAATTGTGAGCAACGCTAGTGTATGTAAATAGACCTGTTTTGCTAAAAGCAGCAAGCCACACGCAAGTCTAGACTGAAGCTAATTAACTGTCTTGTAGAATTGAGCCTAGCTCTCTGGAGCCCAAGAGGCTGTGGCTAGCTACCCAGTCCTTGAGTTCACAATTGAACATCAGGACCACACCTGGATCAATGAACTACAATTCCAACAATCTTGTTTTAACATTTAGGAACATGAATAATAATTGCTTGCAATATAGTTTTGGAAACCATTGGAACTTTCACATCAAGGTCTTTCAAATACAAAATGTACACATATTGTATGCAGTTTATCGACGTTGCATCCTGTTTGCACCCGACATAATTATCAAAAGCACAGCCGTCAGCCACCAGTCGAGGTACTAAACTTCCATCCCAGTTCTGCTCCATTGGGGTCGTTGGAAGCTGAATATGGAGGGCACAAATACACCTTCATGCTTTTTTTGCACATACATACTGAGTGTTCAAAATGTTAGAAACACCTGCTCTTTCCATTACAGACTGACCAGGTGAACGCTATGATCCCTTATTCATGTCACTTATTAAATCCACTGGGTAAAGAAGGATTTTTAAGCCTCGAGACAATTGAGGGGTTGCGTATGTGAATCAAATCACATTTTATTTGTATGAAATATTTAAGTGCTTTTGAACATGGTAGGTGTCAGGCGCACCGGATTGAGTGTGTCAAGGAATGCAACGCGGCTGTTTTTTAAATTTATTTTAATTTTACCTTTATTTATCTAGGCAAGTCAGTTAAGAACAAATTCTTATTTTCAATGACGGCCTAGGAACAGTGGGTACCTTGTCTGCTCTGGGGTTTGAACTTGCAACCCTCCGGTTACTAGTCCAACGCTCTAACCACTAGGCTACCCTGCCGCCTGTTTCTCACGCTCAATGGTTTCCCGTGTGTATCAAGAATGGTCACCCACCCAAAGGACATCCAGCCAACTTGACACAACTGTGGGAAGCATTGGGGTCAACATGGACCAGCATCCGTGTGGAACGCTTTCGAACCCCTGTAGAGTCCAGGGAGGGATGAATTTGAAAAGCTTAAACTGTCCTATTAAACGTTCCAGCTGTCTTGATATCCTATCAAGAAAGCATGTAGATATAGCGATGCTCCTAGAAACACACCTGCTCCAAAGGGACTCATAGAATGCAGAATCACATTGACACATAAGAAACTCAAAATCACCATCCTGGGTTAAGGGGAAGACCAAGTAGGCAGAATCACTTTCCTAAAATATATCCATAATGGAAAGAAAATGACCTTTTTATTAATGTGTACATTTCAAATTCATATGATCCTACATTTTTTGATTCTCTGAACAGCATATTGCATCTGGTTATTGGGACAGACATGAATGGTATTTTGAACATGTGGGAAATATCTAATAAGAACAACTACAATCCACACTCAACCAAGACTCTCCAGCATATACTCTCTGATTACAACCTCATTGATGCCTGGCGAGCACATAATCCTTAAACGAAAGAGTACACTTTCTACTCAAACAGGCATAAATAATTTTCACAAATCGATGTCATACTACTATCTACACCTCTAGTTTCTTTAATTAAGAAAATAGAAATTCGACGTGAGCTTGTCTGACCAACACACTTATTACCACTGCAAATTTCAGAATCCGACATATTGAGATCAATTTGACATTGAACTAAATTCATTCATAATAATCAATACACATTCAGCAAAGGTTTTATTGCAAATAATAATAATGCAACAGAGTTAAATCACAATGAAAGAAAATATCAGATTTTGAAATGTTGTTAACTGTGTTACAGCGTTCTCAACAAACACTCTTTTCAGACCAGGTATCTATTACTCTTTCCCAAGTCAAGACACAACTTCATTTATTGATAAGACCGAGAACAGAATTTGCCATCCGTCGAGTAAGACTCAACCATTACTTCCATGGTAATCACCCCAGTCATTTACTGGCCAACAAGCTACGCAGTAATGATCAATTAGCTGATATAGCAACTAGTAAATCCCCTGATTCAGATTCAATATCTGATTCTCCCGCTTCTATAAAGAACTGTGTACACCTGTGATTGTAATCCACACCAAGCCAGATGAAGTCCTTTCTAGAAGAATGAAGAACTCCTCTTCTCTCAACAGAAGAAGCCACCTTGCCGGGAGCCTAAATCTCTCAGTGAACTCAAAAGCTTGTGGATAGCATAAATAAAGGCAAATCACCTGGATAGGACTGTAATTCCTTCTGAGGTCTACCATCTCAGGACTCCATCTCTACCAATCATTTCTCATCTTAAGTATTTGGGAGTAGATATATTTCCTTCCTTAGATAAAACCATATCCAGAATCTTTAACAGAATGTTCAAATCAATTCAATATGAATGGAGAAAAAAACCCTAAGTAGATGAAATAATAACACAGTGGTTTTAACCGGCAGAATATCTATTGTCAAAGTAAATATATAGCCACCGCTGAATTTCTGTAGTTCAATGCTTCCCATTGTTCCCCGTTCTGTCTGTTGGGATGAAAGTCATAGTGCGGTTTAAAGATGTATATGGCAAGGTAAACCATTCGTGATCAAATGAACAAATTTACAAAGAGGGAAAGACGTAGGAGGACTATCCGTACCAAACTTTAAATTGTATTTACGTCCCACCCTAAACGGGTTTAGACGTGATTCTTCTGCTCCCCCGGCTGAGTATAGAGACATATGGTGTTGCCTATTGCGCTGGAAGAGGTGGTCTTCACTAGTATACAGTATCTCTTAAATAATGTAAACTACGCCTTGGGCTTATTATTGCTCACACAATTTCTGTTTGGTGCAAAATTGAAAAGCAATATAACTGCAAATCAAAACGGCATGCCAATATTTCACAGTAATGCCTTGTGATCTGGAGGGCAGCCTTTTGCACCCCCCAATGGTCCAAATGTGGAATCCATACCCATACCAATATCATGGACAGCAATGGTTTGAGAACATTCCAAGATTTGAAAGTGTACACATTACCAGGAAACCCATTTTCTTCTGTATTCACAACTTAGGAAATCCAATTACGGAACCATGGGATTTATTTAAAAAATGATCTGGGTCCCCGAAAGGACTGATCTCTATAATATATAAACAACTTTTGGAAAGCTCATTCTGAGCTAGCCATTAAAAAGTATGGTCCACAGATCTAATTGAATCTGAACAACCCTTTAATTGGAACAGAATATGGATAAATATGATGGTGGCATCCTGTAAATCGAACCATCAATTTATACATTTTAAGTTTGTTCACAGACTGTATTTAACACCAAGGAAATGTTTAACATTGAAATTGGCCCCAACTGTTCACTGTGTCCCCGACATCAGGTAAGCACATTGATGTTGGAGTGCCTTGCAGTTATATGCTTCTGGGGCAAAGTAAAAAAAAAAATATATATATATATATATTTTACTTAATGATGATAGCCCCTTGAATCTCTCAATAAATCATAGAAGATTACTGCTGGCAGGCAGCACTGCTGGTGTGGGAGGCATGATTTCTGGTTGTGAAGGGAGGATGTGGAGGCTGACTGCGAGGTGGAATGGGTTGGGGTTATCTTTGTATGCATTTCTTTGGTAGTTTTTTTGCAACTTTACAAGAACGTCATACAGTTAGTATCTTGTGTATTATAATTTTAAAAACTCTCACTTATATGAATGTTAAGTTCTAATTTCAAATGTTTCAAAAACTGGAATGCATGCGAGGCGTATTTGCATTTAAACAGATGATTTGAGTATCGTCGGGACATTTTCTTCGCAAGGCTAAAGGGGACATGCAATTGCTCAATGTAATGAAATGCAATTTGAGTCACGAATAAGGGTAAGGTTGAGCCTTGTGGCTACTAATCACTATAGTCAGTGTAATGTTGCCTTCTTTCATAACATAATTGTTAGGCCAAATGGTAATGTAGGAGCCATTTTGTCCTATTTATGTGGTTTTCTTACCCTGCTCACCATTAACACATTCAAACTACATAACATCTTACAGCTGCCTATAACATAGTGTGATCTCCGATCCTCTCCAACATTAACCCAGGTCCACGATGAGGCTCAGTTCCTGGAGAGGCTGGGCTGCGGGGACATGCAGGGGGTCAAGGTCCTCTCCATCTTTGGCAACACGGGCGATGGAAAGTCCCACACCCTCAACCACATCCTGTTTGGCGGGGATACCGTGTTCTACACCTCCAAGTCCCCCAGCTCCTGCACGGTGGGCGTGTGGGCCGCCTTTGACCCCGGGCTGGGCCTTGTGGCTTTGGACACAGAGGGCCTGCTGGGGGCGGCGGCCAACCAGAACCAGCGCATGCGTCTGCTGCTGAAGGTGCTGGCCGTATCGGATGTGGTGGTGTACCGCACGCGGGCCGAGAGGCTGCACAACGACATGTTCCAGTTCCTAAGCAGCGCCTCAGGGGCCTACCTGAAGCACTTCACCCCCGAGCTGCGCGCCCTCTCCAGCCGCTGTGGCATGGACGTTCCCCTCTCCTCTCTGGGGCCCGCGGTCATCGTGTTCCAGGAGACCACCCACACCCAGCTACTGGGCCATGGTATGTACAGGAGAGGCCCAGTCACTAACATGCACCTCATGCAATCATCTGTTTCTATGCATGCATTACACAACATTTTGCTCCTGAGTTGTTAGGCAACACATTGTGGTATGGTTGGGATATGCTGTCATGTTGTTGCAGACTCATCTGCCCAAAGTAATAGCCCTTTAGGGATAAATAACATCCATTTTTATTATTGAAATGAACAACACACCAGCATTTTCTTATGTATGGTCAGAATCATACTTAACCGTCACACTGTCTGAGACACATCCACAGATACAGATTCCCCAGCTACTTCAGTCACACCCACACATACTACACCATTTACACAGCAGTCAGGTGGGTGGGTGAACTAAACCCATGACGATGTCCTACTTTGTCCCCACAGAGCGAACAGATGTCCCTGGCTATGCAGACACTCAGCTCCAGAGGCGCTTCCATGACCTGGGCCTGGGTACAGAGGCCTTCAGCTCAGTGCAGTACGTGGGCACACAGACCATCACTCCACCGACCAACTACTCTCTGCTCCTGGAGGCTGTACGCCAGCAAGTCAGGAACACTGCCACCCGATCGCCCCGTCAACCGGCCATCGTCTTCAGCGCCTTGCAGGTCTGTGTGTGTTGATATCTCTTTGCATTGTTGCATAATTCATTTGTTTGATAGACAGGTAATGCCAGTACTAGTGAATTTTAATGGGAATTGGGTGCTTGTCTGGGTAAATAGGCCTTTCCAAAACCCACTGACTGTTTGTTTTTGACCTCATGACTCTGCTTGACTCCTCCCTTTCCACCCCTTGGTTTCCTCATCTCTCTCCTTCTCCCCTCCTCTCCAGGCCCTGAGTGACAGGTTCTGTGGGGAGATCTTTGACGACAAGATACCCCTCTACTCCTTCTTCCCTGACGAATACTTCACCTGCTCTTCAGTCTGCCTCAGCTGCAAGTAAGTGACTTACCTGCATCTGCTGCATGTATCTGCCCAGAGTAACTCTATCACATGAATCAAAAGTAAATGGAGAGGGACTAACCTGAAATTGTCCAATAGAAGCTCTCGTTTTCGTTGCAAACCATTTTCCACTGCAGAACATTTTGATACAGTGTGCACTAATGAATGGTGTATTCACATGCTGCACACGAGCAAATAGTGCTAGGATATGTGTCCCTCCCAGGTGGGTTGCCACAAAGGAAGCATAGAAGTCGGTTTGTCATATGGATATCATACCCCTCTATGGGTATTCATTCTGTACAGTAGAGTGTCTTCTTTCACTTGGGAAGTTTGAGCTAGATTAGAAACCAAATATTTTCCCTAAACACATGGATTGGTGTTCATATCCAGAAATAGGTATTGGTTTAACAGGCTCTCGCTGCTTGAGTATAAAGCCTTGTTTGTCCCTGTTATAAATGTGTTATGATGCACGTCTAACATGTTAAGCTGCTAGGAGAGAAGGAGAAGCGCCTTTTGGCCATCCACCAACATGGGAGCGTTAGTCACAGATGTTCAGCCAAATATTTTCTGTACACCTTCACGTTTTACACAAGTAACTTGGATGTTAGGTTTGTGATGGATGGATTCAACCGTCCTTCTGATTTGAATAGGGGTTTTCCCTGTTCTCTTTCCCCTCAGTATCCGCTGTAAGAACGGGATGAACCATCTCAGAGACAGGGTCCCTCACCTGGCAGACGGACTGTGTCAGTACGCTCACCAGTACAACAACAAGGTCCTCATCTGCAAGGTCCTCATCTCCATTTCACATATGGTCTATGTCTGTGATGGGACACGAGAGAAATTACGTTCGGTTGAAAGCAATAAAGACTTATTAATGTGATCTGAAAAGAAAGTTGACAGTAGTGTTCTTCTATATACGATATAGGCTTGAATCCTGTGGAGATGGTGTTGAACAGTTTTGTAGTACAAGCGAAATGCATGAACCTAGCCATAATCATATGTTGTGTGCTCTCTCCCTGATCTGGTCCTACCCACGCAGAGGTGCTATGAGGGGGGCAGGGAGGTTATTGTCATCCCTAAAACCTCGGCCTCCACAGACAACCCCTGGTTTGGGCTGGCGAAGTACGCCTGGTCTGGGTGAGTTGCCGACGTAATCTGGACTCTTTGCAGACACTGAGACACACACATATTAACCTTTACGATGGCATTAAAGATGTCTCTTTCAACCAGGGCTCTCGAATCCATTCAATGAAGTACCACTTATACACAGATATACACACACGTCCAAACACGGAATCCACTCTGCCATCGAAGCCAATTCACTATATATTTCCTCCCCCTCTCATCCTTTCCCCCACCACGGTGCCCCTGTCCTGCCAGGTATGTCCTGGAGTGTGGCAGCTGTGGCATCATCTACCGCAGCCGGCAGTACTGGTTGGGCAACCAGGACCCAGAGAGCGGCGTGGTGCGGCCCGAGGTCAAACACGTCTGGGACGGGGTGAGCAGAGCTTCCTAGTCCAACACACTCCTCTTTGTACTGACAGGCACAACATGCAAACCGTCAGCAGGTTGTAATATATGCGCAAAGTCTCTGGAATATATTTCACTTTCAAAGTATGTCACCTGTCAAAGGTTAATAAAGACGACGTTACTTTCACTGGCAACGTCAACTCTGCACACTGTACTTCAATATGTCACGGTCATCATCAGTTATGAATGGATGAACACGTACTGCCAACATGGATATCAAATGCATTCAAAGATGGCCTCCCTCTGATCGTTGCTCTCCCTGTCATTGTGTGTCCAGTCTGAGGCCTTCCTGACAGACCACCAGAATGCGGCCCAGAGGATGCTGGATGGGATGAACTTTGTGATCCAGTCTGTGTCAGAGTACAGCACGGGTCCCACCAAGGCTGTCACGTCCTGGCTCACTGACCAGGTGGCCCCGCTCTATTGGAGACCCAACACGGACATCACCGTGAGTCATCACTCTCACAGCATCATCTAACCAGCAAACACGGCATCTAGACCAGCAACACACTCACAGGCTTTTTGAACAGATATCAGAGCCCTAAGAATTGCTGTTTTTATTGAGGCAATAGACCCAATGCAGCGTTAGTTCTAAACCCAATATATCATTATAGTGAATGAAATCAATACTCGGCTGTAATTCTCAAATGTGGCACTGAACAGAGTTGTTTGGTATGGTTGTGAGTGTATAATTCTGACTACTGGCTCTTGACATTCTAATCATTATTGTGCTCTGTGCCTGTCCCCCAGGTGTGTCACTGCTGTAAGAAGCCCTTTGAGGAAGCAGAGAGGAAGCACCACTGTCGTTCGTGTGGCGAGGGCTTCTGCCAGGCCTGCTCCACCCGCAGGATGCCCGTCCCCGAGAGGGGCTGGGGAAGCACCCCCGTCCGGGTCTGTGACGCCTGCCACCGCCAGGGAGGGACCGACACCACCAACCAGGGTCAGGATGCCAGCTAATGTTACCTCCCCCAAAGTCTGATTTAGGATCAGTGTTTGGTCATGGATGTTAATGGACAAGCTGATGTTACCTCCTCCTTAGTCTGATTCAAGATCAGTTTTTAGTCAAATGTATTATTATTATTTTTTAATTAATGAATGAGGGTTGCATCCCAAATGGCACCCGGTTCCTTTCATACCTCACTACGTTTGACCAGGGTGGGCCGTTCTGGGTCGGACAACGCTTACTTGCCAAAGACTTACCTACTTACTTGACTTACTTAGACTGGACAAAAGTAGTACTAACAAAGGGAATAGGGTTCCATTTGGGAGGCAACCGAGGTGTTTGATGTGAATAGTAAGTGTTCATTCATGTCTCCCTCGAGAAAGAGACGACTCATCTCAGGGGACTTCCTGGTTGAATAGAGGTTAAAAGCAAATGTATTCCAGTGGTCCTGATGGCTCTGTTGGTCCCTCTCTGTGTCCTGTAGTGGCTGTGGTGGAGCCGCGGGGGCTGATGGCCCGCAGGGTGACAGAGGTGGCCCAGTCTACTCTAGACATGGTCACCACTGCAGTGGACTACCCTCTGTGTGAGTACGGCTAGCGTCATGTTTAAGAAATGCATCACAAATAAAGCTAGCTAGTACACATGTCTCTGTGTATTCACAAAAACACTTGGAAACCATAGACATTTTACAGCATATGCAGACAGTAATCTACAAGATACAGCATTTTAAGCATATTCACAAAGATGACACAGTCTTTATCCTCTGCTCTGACTCAACGGCAACTACTTTATAAAGAGAGCTATTTATTTCTCTCTGTCCTCCATGTTCCAGGCTTTGTGAAAGGAGTGGCCCGGCCTGACTACTGGGTCCCCGACCCCCAGATTGTGCAGTGCCACAGGTGCAGCAAAGCCTTCACCCCCAGTATGTCCAAGCACCACTGCCGGGCGTGTGGCCAGGGTGTCTGCAGCGGTTGCTCCTCCAAGAGCCGCCCCGTGCCCTCCCGTGGCTGGGACCACCCTGTCCGCGTCTGTGACGGCTGCGCCATCCGCAAGGGCAGCCTGTGAGGTCAGGGCAGAGACCTGGGACACCGTTCTGCCGGGCATCTGAAATCTAGTCGGATACCACGGCACACTACATGTTGCTTATCTTTGTTTCCCTGTGCACTGTGAGCCACTGACCTTTTTAAGAGAGAAATCCAGATGAGCCCTGTCCTATGGGGAAGGCACTCGACTGATGTCCTAGATTGGCACTCGACTGATGTCCTGGAGTAGCACTCTAAACATGGGACTGCCTCATCTGATATCGACGGCCTAAAACCAGGAACAAGAACTGGACTTCTGAAAACTGGAACGCCAAGACCGTTGTAATTGACTGAGTGTAGAAGACTGAGAGAACCCCCATCCCCCCTAACCCAAACTACCCACTGCCGGCACTGAAAGACATTAGCCCAACAACTTTTCTGTTAGTGATAAGGCACATGAGGCAGTCTTAAGTATGTTAATTTAGGTGCTGCTTATCTTAAAAGGGGGGCACCTTAGGGATCCATTGATGTTTGAAACAAGCACATCATTTTGAATGAATACTGGGGGTTTAGTTGGTGATAAGACACCAGAGGCAGTCTTAATATCGTTCTTATCTGTTGGGAATGGCTGAACATTCATGAGTTAGGTTAGATTTTAATTCAGGTGTGGGTTGTAGTGGCCAGCCAAGCCTTTGCCTCAGACAACGTCAAGGAGTAACAGGCGTGTAACCACGGTAACCCGACAAAGAGGAGACACAGGAAATTACATCGCAACATGATCTTCCTCCCTGATGCGATCTCAGGCAGTGCGCGCCATGGTTTGAGTCAGGAAAATTAATAAAGATGTCCCATGCAGACATTCCAGTTTACATTAGTACCCTTTTTCACATTGTCGTGCTGATCCCATCTGTCTCCTGGCTCGTCTTTTCCTTTGACAGTGTCCTTTCCATCAACTCGGGTGGATTGTTAACCAGCTCAGTGCAGTACTGCTGGGCTCGGCTCACTAGTGTGAAAGCGGTATAGTATGTTAATTTAGGCTCTGCTTATCTTAAAAGGGGGGCACCCTAGGGATCCATTGATGTTTGAAACAAGCACATCATTTGAATGAATACTGAGGGTTTAGTTAGTGATAAGGCACAAGAGGCAGTGGTGTATCATGAATACAGTCACAGGTAAATGGCGTTGTTCGGCCCAACGCTACAACGGAGTCAACCCATTTGCCTGTGACTATTCATGATGCAGCACTGCCTTGCATGCCTTATTGCTTTTAGAAATGTGTTACCAACATATTAAAATAACAATGACTCACATATTTACATTAACTTTATTTTGATAAGTGAATATATAAAATGTCATTCTTCCACCAGAAGATATAGTGCGTGCAGAAATCTGCTTGGTTCTTTCGGTCATGTTGCTACAGATGCGAACCAGTCGTTAATGTTTTTTTTTTGCGTAGTTGCTATGCAAAAGGACGGTCGTCTGTTCTGCTAAACAAAATGGTTGCTATGCAGGCTGGATAACGTTCGTGTCCCTAGCTAGCCAACTTCAGTTCAGTCCCGTCATACATTGAGCCTGGAATGACAGTACACTAGCTGCATTTTAGTTTGTTTGAGCTGTTTTCTATTGACATTTACTTGGATTTGTCCATGATAATGACGTTGATGTGTGAATTTTGCATTGGTCAGAAAAAGTGATCTCGTCTAGGCACCTTTCACTCTATGTATGGTACTATAGAGATGGAAATTTAAGAGTTAAACATTGTTTCCAAGGTCGGTCAGGCAAGGTTAATATTAACCCATGCTATATCTAAATAAATTATAGTCTGGAAGCAAATTGAGATAAAGACGAGATGATTCTGACAGCAACATGAACATGTCATGATGGACTGTTAGCAGGGATCCTGGAACCAAACGACCAGTTTTATGATAGTGTTCTTTTTTGGAAGAAATCGAATTGATTTGCTTGCTGATGAAAAGCACAGATTATTTGTAATCTCATCTATCCAGTGTCCATTGATGTGGGATTTTCATTTCTCCATCAGACATTATCTTTACAAAGTACTGGATCCTACAATACTGGCCTTCTATATAGTTATAACCAATTGTTGTTTTATTCCATGTGTGTAGACTATCAGATTCTGTGTATATGACAATCTTGATTTTTTTAATTTTTTTTTATCAGATTTGTCAGAATTTTTAATAACTTAAGCTATCCCACTGGGTACACACTGGTTGAATCAACTTCATTTGTCAACCTATTTTGACGTGGATAATACATTTGGATTTGCAAAAAGTCAACCAGTACTGTTTTCATCTCATTTTAACCAGCGTTATAAACATTGAAATTTGGGTAAAACTTCAACTTGTACAATGACTTAACCTGACTAACAGAATGTTTCATCAATCTAATTTCAACCTAATCATCAGAACTATGTATATGTTGAAATTGCATTTTAAATTCCACATCCTGTATTCAATATACAGTATATTGGGGTGGTTGAAATTGTTGAATTTCACATGATTCATATGACATTTTATTTGACCTTGTTTCAATGTTGATACTAAAATGGTATGTTTGAATCAATGTCATTGTGTCAACGTCATGCCAACAACCTAAATAAAGAGGTAAATTAAAATACAATTCAAACTGTGTGACCAGTGGGATGTATTTTTTTCCCCCTCCCAATTAAGTAAATGTAATCTCATACTGCATATAGAATATGGGAATAATACATATAGTTACATCATTTGCTTTTCCTACACCTTTCTCTAAGGGCACTGCTAATGTACATTCAGATGACACCACAAGTAGCAGAGCCAGTAAGTAGGAGGATAGGCAGGCAGACACCAACAGTACTGGCTCTAGAAAGCAGTCTGGCAGAGAGGTTGTCTCCATTGGGTACATATAGGCCATTAGCCCTGCCATTTCTCGAACCTCCATCTGGATTTATCTAACCTCAACCTTCTTCAGAAACGTCAGGTCAAGCTAGAAAGAATTGAGTTGCATAAGAACTGATAAAAACTCAGCCACAGTGGAGCGAAGGTATAAGTACTGACCTGGGAACATAGGTGGAGGTTCTGTTGACGGAGTGCCCTGGACCATCACTCTATTTTATTCACCAGATTGGCTAGTTCCTGAAAGACCCAAGGTCATGTGAAGGTGATTGGTCTGTTTTTCTGTGTAGGTTTCTCAGAGAAAACAGGGTGGTAAATCAGACTAAGAGCCATGAAATGACAACCATTTCCTTGAATCATACCAATTACAGTATATAAATGGATTTGGCCCAATTCCATGAGGAGTTTCATGCCCCTTGTGGAAAACATGCCTCCTTCACAGAAGGAACACATTATTACCCACAATTCCCATGTAATGCTGAGACATAAACAGGAAATGAGCTATAGATTGATTTTGAATATAAAGTAGCTTACAGATACAGTGCCTTCAGTCAGTATTCAGAACTCTTGACTTTTTCCAAATTTTGTTACATTATAGCCTTGTTCTAAAATTGATTAAATAATGGTTTCCCCTCATCAATCTACACATAATACCCTATAATGACAAAGCGAAAACAGGTTTTTATATTTTTTAGCACATTTATTAAAAATATACAACAGAAATACCATATTTACCTAAGTATTCAGCCCCTTTGCTATGTGACTCGAAATTGAGCTCAGGTGCATCCTGTTTCCATTGATCATCCTTGAGACGTTTTTACAACTTGATTGGAGTCCACCTGTAGTAAATTAAATTGATTGACATGATTTTGGAAGGCACACACCTGTCTATATTAAGGTCCCACAGTTGACAGTGCATGTCAGAGCAAAAACAAGCCATGAAGTTGAAGAAATTGTCTGTAGAGTGCCGAGACAAGATTGTGTCGAGGCACAGATCTGGAGAACGGTACCAAAAAATGTATGCAGCATTGAAGGTCCTCAAGAACAGAATGGCCTCCATCATTCTTAAATTGAAGAAATTTGGAACCACCAAGACTCTTCTTAGAGCTTGCCGCCCGGCCAAACTGAGCCAACGGGGGAGAAAGGGGGGAGGCGACCAAGAACCCAATGGTCACTCTGACAGAGCGCCAGAGTTCCTCTGTGGAGATGGGAGAACCTTCCAGAAGGACAATCATCTCTGCTGCAATCCACCAATCAGGCCTTTATGGGAGAGTGGCCAGTCGGGAGTCACTCCTCAGTAAAATAAACATAACCGCCCACTTTGAGTTTGCCAAAAGGCACCTAAAGACCCTCAGACCATGAGAAACAAGATTATCTGGTCTGATGAAACCAAGATTGAACTCTTTGGCCTGAATGGCAAGCGTCACGTCTGGGGGAAACCTGGCACCATCCATACAGTGAAGCATGGTGGTGGCAGCATCATGCCGTGGGGATGTTTTTCAGCGGCAGGGACTGGGAGACTAGTCAGGATCAAGGCAAAGATGAACGGCGCAAAGTACAGAGAGATCCTTGATGAAAACCTGATCCAGAGCGCTCAGGACGTAAGACTGGTGCGAAGGTTCACTTTCCAACAGGAGAATTACCCTAAGCACACAGCCAAGACAATGCAGGAGTGGATTCGGGACAAGTCTCTGCATGTCCTTGAGTGTCCCAGCCAGAGCCCAGACTTGAACCCGATCAAACATTTCTGGAGAGACCTGAATAGCTGTGCAGCAACACTCCCCATCCAACCTGACAGAGCTTGAGAGGATCTGCAGAGAAGAATGGGAGAAACTCCCCAAATACAGGTTTGCCAAGCTTGTAGTGTCATACCCAAGAAAACTCGATGCAGTAATCTCTGCCAAAGGTGCTTCAACAAAGTACTGAGTCGAAGGTTTGAATACTTACACAAATGTGATATTTCTAAAAACCTGTTTTTGCTTTGTCATTATGGGGTATTGTGTGGAGATTGATGAGGGGGAATAAACAATTTAACACATTTTAGAGTAAGGTTGTAGTGTAACAAAATGTGGAAAAACTGTCTCATAGGTTTAGCATTGTAGCAGGGTTGGGGTCAATTGGAATTGAAGTCAGTCAATTCAGAAAGCAAACTGAAATTCCAATTCAATAATTGAAAAATGGTCTTATATTTCCAATGACTTCTCGATAAACTAAAATGGAGAACCTACTGTATAAAAAGTTTTTGACATTAATTAAAATCACTTCCTGAATTCACTGACCCCTGAATTGTAGCGCATTGTAAACAGAGGAAAGTCAAAAGTACAGCACCTGCTCACCTACTGTATATCCATTATGGTCTGGATTAAGATAAAATACTAAATTAAATTAACCTGAACCAGCATAAAGGTTGAATTTTATCTGTTCTACTAATCCACTTGTGGCATTGTGATTAGTAGAAGGGTTCCATGAGCAGGATAGCAGGGATCTAAGGCTACGTTTACACAGGCAGCTCAATTCTTTCCACTAATTAATCTTTTGACCAATCACATCAGAACTTCTCACAGATCTTTTTCAACACTGATCTGATTGGTCAAAAGATCAATTAGTAAAAAAAAAAAAAAAAATCAGAATTGGGCTGCCTGTGTGAATGCAGCCACAGTGAACTGCCCCCAGAACACCACCCAACCATTAAATTAATGACATAGCACACTGAAGGCACGGTGGTCCACTGTGATTTGTGAGTTCTGGAGCATAATGGAGAAGTTATGGGGCCTATATTATATAATTACAGGAGAGAAATTAAATGCGTAGTGTAGTCATGCACACAAAAACACACACAATGCTACAATTCCTACTCCAACTACTTCATTTTTATCAATGGGACTATGTGTTGACATGAGACAGACTAAGACAGAGTCAACCTGCTGAAGGATATGGGACAAAATATTCTTATGTTAGATGATGCTCCTACAATGACTAATGTAAAATGGATCAGTTGTATAATGCGCAATAATCCTTTCTTGCCACTAGGTGGAGGTACATCAATAGCAATGTCATTCCCTGCCTGCAGCATCAATTCGCAGTGGTTGACAAAGTGACAGTGATTGGACAGGGATTTCTTAACCACTATGGCCTACATAACTACTGATATCATTGAACCATGGTAGGTTTTGACAGAAATGGTTAATTCAATTTAATCTTGTTTTGAATGATGACCGTTTGATGTACATACCAACATTTATCCATGTTGACTTACTGTAATACATTAATCGCATGTAGAAGGAGGCAACATGAGATGAGGATGGCAGACGGTAGATTAAACACACTAGTGATGACCTTTACTGCATCACATACTGTACCAGGAGCTTTGAACAATTGCATAATATCTTGCATCTGTTGTGTACACAGATTCGGACTGCAATGAAGATGGTGAAAAATCAAAGCATTATGTTTCAAAGGTAATAGGCAACTGTTCCAACTATGTAGAGTACCAGCCAAAAGTTTGCACATACCTACTCATTCAAGGGTTTTAGTTTGTTTTGACTATTTTCTACATTAGAATAATAGTGAAGACATTACAACTATGAAATAACACATATGGAATCATGTAGTGACCAAAAAAGTGTTAAACAAATCAAAATTTAGCCACCATTTGCCTTGATGACAGCTTTGCACACTCTTGGCATTCTCTCAACCAGCTTCACCTGGAATGCTTCTCCAACAGTCTTGAAGGAGTTCCCACATATGATGAGCACTTGGCTGCTTTTCTTCACGCTGCGGTCCAACTCATCCCAAACCATCTCAATCGGGTTGAGGTCAGGTGATTGTGGAGGCCAGGTCATCTGATGCAGCACTCCATCACTCTCCTTCTTGATCAAATAGCCCTTACACAGCCTGGAGGTGTGTTGGGTCATTGTCTTGTTGAAAAACAGATGATAGTCCCACTAAGTTCAAACTAGATGGGATGGCATATCGCTGCAGAATGCTGTGATAGCCATGCTGGTTATAAAATCTATTTGGATTTGTTTAACACTTTTTTTGGTTACTACATGATTCCATATGTGTTATTTCATAGTTTTGATGTCTTCACTATTATTCTACAATGTAGGAAATAGTAAAAAATAACGAAAAAGGCTTGAATGAGTAGGTGTGTCCAAACCTTTGACTGGTACTGTATGTCTCCATCTTATTCCCAATTATGGTCGTAATCAATAGTCCCCTATTGGAACAGGTACATATAGGTTAGTTGTATGCATATTGTCATGTCCACATACTGTAGACTACACATATTGGTCTATGGGTAGTCTATGTGGGCATCATGCCCTCCCTGGGACACCCTGGCAGCTATCGGGCTTGTTATTTATGAATGACAGCTGCTGGCAGGTGTCGGTAGGAGCTGGCAGGGGATGAAGTGGCGCCAGTGCAGTTGGGCAGTGCCAAGGCGCCAGTCAGAGCTCCAGGGCTGGACACAGTGGTGGGGGAGAAGAGTGGGAGGGGTGAGGAAAAAGCACTGAGTATCCAACCAGTCAGGCCTCACAGGCAACAATATCAACCAACCTTCTAGAATGGTGGAGGCTTTGTGTGTGTTCGTGTGTGGGCGGGTGGATGGGTGGGTGGGTGCACATGAAAGCATGCGTTTGCATGGTTGTGTGTGCATTTACACGCATGTGCAAGCATGCGTGCGTTTAGATACACTACATAGCCAAAACTATGTGGACACCTGCTCATGGAACATCTCATTCCAAAATCATGTATATTAATATGGAGTTGTTCCCCATTTGGTGCTATAAAAGCCTCTACTCTTCTGGGAGGCCAGAAGGCCAGAATCCCAGAGTCGCCTCTTCACTTTTGACGTTGAGACTGGCGTTTTGCAGGTACTATTTAATGAAACTGCCAGTTGAGGACTTGTGAGGCATCTGTTCCTCAAACTAGACACTCTAATGTACTTGTCCTCTTGCACAGTTGTGCACTGGGTCCTCCCACTCCTCTTTCTATTCTGGTTAGAGCCAGTTTGCACTGTTCTGTGAAAGGAGTAGTACACAGCGTTGTACAAGATCTTCAGTTTCTTGGCAATTTCTCACATGGAAAAGCCTTCATTTCTCAGAACAAGAATAGGCTGACAAGTTTCAGAAGAAAGTTCTTTGCTTCTGACCATTTTGAGCCTGTAATCGAACCCACAAATGCTGTAGCTAGCTAACACAACATGCCAATGGAACACAGGAGTGATGGTTGCTGATAAATGGCCCCTGTACGCCTATGTAGATATTCCATTAAGAATCTGCCGTTTCCAGCTACAATAGTAATTTACAACGTCTACACTGTATGCACTGTATTTCTGATAAATTTGATGTTATTTTAAAGGACAAAAAATGTGCTTTTCTTTCAAAAGCAAGGACATTTCTATGAAACCCCAGACTTTTGAACGGTAGTATGTGTATATTTGCAAAAATGTCTAAAAACCTGTTTTTGCTTTGTCATTATCGGGTATTGTGTGTAGATTGATGGGGGGGGGGACTATTTAATCCATTTTAGAATAAGGCTGTAACATAACAAAATGTGGAAAAAGTCAAGTGGTCTGAATACCTTCCGAGTGTGTGTGTGTGTCTGTGTGTTTTGACATTTTGAGCTTGCTTGGAGCCAATGAGGCTTCAAACCACAATTTTTATACTGAAGATAAAATATTCTTTAAGAAACATAAATATTAAAATACACCTTTCATCTGTTCAAATTACCTCGTTGAGTGACTGTATGTTAGATTAGCAGCCTGCGACAGGGACGAGAACAATGGACTCTGAACTGATCAATCATCACCTCCCTCACCTCAAGGACTTTAAAGGTCACGTGCGAGCACTTACATTTCACATCCATAGCAATTCCCAACGTTATTCTAACGGTGGTAAAGCAACATTTAACAGACGTGAACTGGAAACAGATGTGCCACAGTATCCATACACCAATCTTAAAACACTAGAAACAAATAGCAGTGAATGTATTATTTGCCCATTCCAATATCTGGGTTAGCGCTATTACACAAACACAGTTACTGATTCCCATTCTGATATCACATGCTGCCGTCATACACTTACCAGCTCTGTGTGACGCACCAGATTGAAAGCAGATAAAAATGTGTGTTGTTGATATAAAGAATGACTTTAGGGGATATTGCACCCAGATCATAAATTGAATTGGGGTAAAGTAGCAGCAGTAATACACAATAAAATGATACTCTGATATGCTTTATGAATATGGGCCCTGCAGTTCAGCATGTCCATAATAAAAACAGTGAGAAGTCTTAGATGACAGCTTCTCCTCAGGCCAGACAGACACCACTAGGATTTGGCCTACGTGAGCACATTAGTCTGCTTTTTTATTTCCAACAACATTCTTTCCCTATGGCAGTTTAATTTATATATGTACTGAGCTTTTTCTGCCTACTCTGGCAGTGTTGGGATGTTTATAAATGACCCTTTCACTGCTGTGTCCATGGCAACCCATTTCCCTTGCACTGTTCTGTAGTAGTGGGGCCTGTCCTCATTCTAACTCTGTCTTTGTTGTGTTTCCTGTTGTCCCGATTCTTCCTCAGCGCTGCAGTAAGCAGTAGCGGAAAGACAATGACGAGAGAGTTACTACTAAAATGACTCGTGTTCTGTGGCTGTCCTCTTTTTCATGGCCCTTGGGGAAGAAAAGGGGCCTTGTCTGGTCGCATTAGAGGCCTGAGCTTTTGTCAAGACACCAGAGAAAGTACTGTGAACAGCGGTAGAGTTGGCAAGCGTAGTCAATGCCTTCAATGAGAGAGAATTCTTCAACGCTTCACTCCATGACTTTCAGGGCATACAGTAGGTTTGAGATATAAAATACAGCTATGGAGAGAATTCACTGAATTGAATGACTGGTGCTGTTCAATTATTGACCATCTTTATTAAAAGTAGACTATATACATGAGGCTTTTTTATGCCAATGGTACACGCATCCCCGTTGGCAGAGGGTGCAGATACATTTGATCTACTAGTACTGGTGAAGATAAGGATAAGACAGGTACATGACCTACATTGGGAGAAAGGGAGGGTGAGAATGATACAGAATGCAAACACCAACACGAGTTTAATATTATATTATTTATTTATCTTTGTACAATGTAATTACAATACAAATATGTAGGTTTAAATACAAAATTCTGTAAATAAAGAATAAAAATAAACTCCACTAGTTTGTTATCACTACACTGTGGTTTACAATCGAGTTTAAGAGGTAATTTAGTTCTTATTTTGAACATAATTAACCTACAGTTTAATTTAAAGGGCGTGCAAACAAGGGTCATTTAACTAAATAAAAACAGCAATTTCATGAATGACTATGTCTTTTCTCTTAAAAGACGGGGAGAGAATTCATTTAGAAAAGCTATTTGTCTAAACGAGCAAAAGCATGTCTCCTCACTACTGCTTTATATCTTTGGGAAAGCAAATGGATGTCAGTCAGTATTGTGCCGCGTGAAAATGGCAACGCCTGATTGGCCGAGTCCTAAGGAGTTAATGACCAGGAGAGCGGGATGGATGGAGCCTGTTTGTCTAGTTGTGATGTCCATTCAATAACACTGGTCCCCTGGGTTCCACTCCGTCTCACTCCCCCTACACTCCTGTTGTTTGGGGCAGGATCGTACATAAAGCATTATAATGGCAAATAGCACAAAGCATCCCATCGAAGCACATGCGTTTGCCCCGTCTTGACCTGCCATTGGAAGTCCTGCCAAATGGGCTAAAATTCCGATATGGGATTGTAGCTATAGTATACTGCACATTTACTGTCTTTGTGTGTTTCAACTAAAGTCACAGAAGGAAATGCCTCTTTTGAGAATATGATCAAACAGTCTTGTTTCTGCTGAGCTCTAAATGCATGGTGACTATAACTCTAGCCGAAGTACCTTTGTTTGGGCGCAGTGAAAGGACATTAAAGGAATGAAACAACCAGTCTGTTTAACATAACGTTTTTCTTCTTTCGTCTTTTCTCTGTTCATCACAGCCCTTCAATAGTCCACTTCCTCATCTCATTCTCGTAAGTATGCCCTCGATCTCTCGTCTACCTTTCACCTTCCCGTTTTCTTTCCCTCTTCCCCGACTATCCGTATCACTTTCATGTCTTTGTTTTCCCTCTACAAAGATGGATGCCTTCCTCTGTCTGTTTAAAGTGGTAAATGACTCATCACTTCCTCTAGGCATCTTTACTCAGCCTGGTAGAGCACACAGCAGGCGCCATAACGTCTTCCTGTCACAATGGCCTCAGGACAAGAGCCTGGATCCAGAAGCCTCTACAAACTGACTGTAGTCCCACTATGTCAGAAGTGCAGCTTGACCCAGCCCACTGGGCACACACTGGTTGAATCAACGTTGTATCCACGTCATTTCAATTAAATGAAGTTGAACCATCGTTGAATTGACGGCTGTGCCCAGTGGGAGGCCCTACGTTTGACCAAGGCCCTATGTAGGAATAGGGTGCTATTTCAATCCCAGTCCCAGCGACAAAACAACATCATAACTTCCTCTCAAATAAAGCTATCCCGACCTCGCCATCCTTATCTTACGAAGTGCTCAAGCTCTTCCCTCCCGCCTCTCTTGAACATCAGGCTCAACATTCCCAAATAGATCCTCGTAGTGTTGACTGACTAAACTCGTACTGGGGGTGACTACTACTGTTTCAGAATATGACGAGAGTCAACCAACCACGTTGGAATGTGCCGTACTATCTGGACCATTTGTACCCTTTCCAGAATGTTCTAGGGTGCTAGTGTGTCTGTCGTGCAGGTGGAGTGGCACTGGGACAGAGGTGTGTTAGGTCACCATGGTGATTTAGCTAACAGTGACTCATTTGGGTTGAATAGCAAATTGGCGGTTATACGTGGATTGGTAAGAAATAGAGGGTGAAAAAAGCATGCTATTTACACTCGTTTCCAGCCTCTGGTTTCATGACTCACTCCCTCTCTTTGCTCCCTCCGCTGCCAGTTACAGTTGCTCGTTATTTCCCTCCTCTTTCTAGTTCCACACAAAATAAATACAGGGAGAAACAACCTTTGAACACTGATGAAGAAAAAGAAAATGATGTAAAACTAAAACGGTTAAAATCTAAGTAAAAATAATAAATAAAACAATTTTGGCCGTCAAACTGTCACTCTTATTGGTCGACGCCTCCTTTGGGTTCTCTACCGTCGAGTCGTGTCATTGGCTAGTCAACCAGGGCCTTTGCTGTGCTTGGGTAACATCAGCGTAATTTCTCTGTGTATCATCTCAGTGTCCTGTGATGTGTCCATATTCTCTGGCTCCTCCATAGATCCCCACGCAGAACATGATTGCTAGAAATCCCATGGAATGTATTGCGAGGAGCCCCATACACAGTCATCATGTCCCCCCTGCATTCAGACCCAATTTACATCCTGGGGTCTCAACAGAGGAGGAGAAAATTAAGAGGGGGGTAGCGAAAGCATTTAGGGCACGGGGGTAGGGGCTGAGTGGAGTGGTTCAGTCTGGTTGGGGGTCTGCATCATCATAGTCTATGCAGTGGCCTGACCTGGGTTAATACCGAGTTTAAGCTCGATCTCAAAGGTCTTTTGCAAGTCATTGGAGAAAGGGTTGGGTGCCGCCTTGGGTTGCGATTTGGTTTCCAGCGCAGCCCACTTTGCCTCGAAGCGATCAACCTCCTGGGCATTGGCTTGTGGCGGGTTGGCCAGCTGTGTGCTCTCCGGTGGCCAGCTGCTGCTAGTGCCGTTCTGCGTGATGGTGGCGAGAGAGGAGGTGGGAATGTTGTGGGGGAGGCCGTTGACTGTGGGATGAGCTCCAAAGGGTGGCATAGGGAACCCGCCCGGCTGGCCGGAGAAAGAGTGGCGATGCCCGCCACTGAGCGTGCCCATTTTAGGCCCTGAGCCCATGCCCATGGAAGGCCCGCCGGTAGAGCCGCCTGCCGTGCAGAAAACATTAGCCACCATCTGGGAAGGCGTGATGCCCACCACAGGCACACTGGCGTTGGAGTACGCCATGCTGTTGGCCAGGGCGGGCATGTAGGTCTGCATGGGTACAAACGCTGGCTGCATGGGTGGCTGGGTATACATGCCCACGGGCGCGGGAGTGGCATCAAACGACAAGGGAAAGGGCTGCATGGAAGTGGGCAGGGAGCCAGGTACCCCTGGCATGGTTGCCCCTGGCATGGATGCCCCCATTAGGGGCACACATGACATAGGTGTGCTTGACATGGGTGGCCCTGGAATGGCAGGGGTGGGCTGGATGGGTGGCGGGGGCAGGTTGGGGGTCTGTTGCTGGGCTTTGACGGCCTGGGCCACCTCCTCCAGCCAGCGCTCAGCCTCGGAGGGCGTCCTCCTGTGCCCACTGTGGACCACCGGTGGAGGGGACTGGACCGGGGGCTCGGCCTGCACCCAGGAGGACGTGGCTGTGGAAGAGAAGCAGAGCACCACACGTCAATCGCACATTACATCAACCCTGCTGCTGGATCTCTCTACCGCTTTACCATGTCGAGCACAGAGGACACACACACTCCCTATTCGGCAGCTGATTAGGGCCAGGATTCAATGCAAGGCGTGCCATATATACAACAAACTTTTTAAGGGTTGTGCCGACATGCACAACATTTACCATGAATGTGACCTCCACAAACATCGGGTAAAAGGCCTTTAAAAAGCTCCATTGACGGCTGTATAGTGACCTGCACTGTAGCACATCACAGACTGAATCCCGGCCTAGAGATAACTGACACTTCGCAGGCAATTCAGCCTTACAAGCATTAGAAACAATAGAGCATTAGAAACATTACAAATACAAACACAATACAAACGCATTACAAACACAATACAAAAGCATTACAAACACAATACAAAAGCATTACAAACACAATACAAACACATTCCGAATACAAAGTTGGACTAGAGCTCATAGAGAGAGAATGATAAGGTAGTCAATGAGTTACCTTGCAGGGGGGCAGGGGGAGGGGGGATGGCTGGGGGCACAGTGCAGGCTGGCAGGCCGTTGGGGGTGGGGTTGGAGAAGAGTTCCTCAGAGGGCCTGGTGAAAGAATGGTTGATCTGGCTGCACAGAGCGTTGATGCTGCTGTCTGCCTCGCCACACACGGACAGATCCATCTCTGGGACTACAGAGGGGGAGAAGGGTTGACGATTGGCTTTCCTTTGGATGATTTGATGGCAAGATTAAAGTCTTGGGCCAAACATACACTTATATAATGATATAAGATTAAAGTACATGACACCGGATGTTAACATTTCTAAGCCTTTTATTGAAAAGTAATCTGTTCCCATGGTCCTATGAGGTCTACATAATCGTTTGTACTTCAAAGTCAGAAAATAAAAGTTCCTCTGTAACACACCCGACCAGTCTGTTATTCATGCATGAGATTTTCTATAGCCTAAATCCTTAGTGTAGAAAACAGAGAAAACCTCTCAACCTATAGCCAGTACATAAAAATAGCTCACAATTTGTGTAATTCCCCTATCAGTGACCTGTCCCTGACAGAGAGAGAGCAAAGCCTGTGGAGAGCAGAGAGAGCTGTGGGGCCAATCAGAACCAGAGGGGTCAGTGGTGGATGTAATCCCTATGGAGCTGCTGCTGCATCGTCTCTCTGTTGGGTCCTATTAATTAGGGCACACCGTAGCAAAACCTTTTGCAACGAAAATGAAAATGGGCATTTCCTATTGGACAAGTTTAAGTAGTCACACCCTGTTTCAGTCTGTTTTCTTCTGTTTGGTGCCTAATGAATATGACCTTGCTTAGAAGAACTACTCCCGGTGCAGATGTAGAGTGTCTTTCTGTCTGGAGAGCCCTGCTGCTTTGTTCATGACTGCCTTGTAATGTCTCTCTTTCTGAACATTTCATTTGCCCATAGGGTTCAGAGAGGACGAGAGCAGCTGTGGGGTTTCTCTGTGTAGTAGTGTAGTGTTAGTGTGCATGCATGTGTGCATCCGTGTGTGTGTATGTGTACTACAATCTCTGAGTCTATGGCTGTGAGAGTGGCTGGCTGGGGGCTGTCTCTGTGGACATGACAGCTTTAAGGGGATGTGGAGGGACTGGTCTAGTGGAGACTGCTCATAGACACATTGTTCACTGAGAGAGCTATGAAATTAGCTGCTACTGTGTGTGTGTGTGGGTGTGTGTACATGTGTCCTGTGCTTGCGTGTTCATTCTCGTGTGGCTTCTATTGCGAGCTAAGTGCGTGTGTGGGTGTCTTCTATGCATGCGTGGGATTCAAATAGGTACAGATCCTATACGAAAGAGAGAGTCTCTGTACACTATGCTACTGCTGCATACATGAATGTAAATAGATGTCAGGCACAATTGTGCTGCAACCTTCAGAAATGTGTGTTTATTAATTATTAAAAGCCACGGCCTGCCACCATCAGCTTCATAATAACTATAATCAACATAACTGAGAGGTTTAATCTACTTTACTACAGCAGGAACAAAGCCGTGCTGGGAATCCTAATTATCATACTTATAACCATTACATGGACTCAGCAATCAGCCACAGCAATTAACAACATCCTTAATAACACACTAATGATCAACTCCACTGCTATTATGACCCCAATCAATCTCTGGCTTCACTTGGGTCAGAGTTTTTTCTGACCCATGATCTGACCAGGAAAAAGCCCTGACTTAGCCTTGGTCATGCCATGAAGGTACGAAAACTCCAGGCTCTGGTTGACATTAGCCTTGATTTCCAGGCTTCCTCCAAGTGATGAACACAACATGGAAGGATGGCATTGCAGGACTATGTTGTCCTATACTGGTGAGGCTAACCACTTGTTGTCCTTGGTCATAGAATGCAGAGACTTAGCTAAGCTAACATAAACAGGTGAGGCTAACCACTCTTTGTCCTTGGTCATAGAATGCAGAGACTTAGCTAAGCTAACATAAACAGGTGAGGCTAACCTGGGTTCTTGCTTTGGAAGTCGGCGGTCTTGCGCTGCAGGTTGGAAGGCAGGTCGTTGAGGCGCAGCGAGAGCTGCCTCTTGAACGGCGAGTTCTTCCCGCTGAGGGCCGGGAAGCCCCGGAAGGAGCCCTGACGCACCAGTTGCTCAATGGGCGCGTGACGTCGCGGGATTGCATGCTCCACCCCTTGTCCCACAGGCGAGGCCGAGCCCTCAGGGGGTGAGGAGGAGCCAGAGGGGATGGCTGGGATGGTACACGGGGGCTCTGGAGACAGACAGAGTACAATGGTTAATGTTGGACGACAATGACCAGGGTAAATGTTGGACAATAATGACCAGGGTTAATGTTGGACTACAATGACCAGGGTTAATGTTGGACTACAATGACCAGGGTAAATGTTGGACAATAATGACCAGGGTTAATCTTGGACTACAATGACCAGGGTTAATGTTGGACTACAATGACCAGGGTTAATGTTGGACTACAATGACCAGGGTTAATGTTGGACTACAATGACCAGGGTAAATGTTGGTATATAATGACCAGGGTTAATCTTGGACTACAATGACCAGGGTAAATGTTGGACTACAATGACCAGGGTAAATGTTGGACTACAATGACCAGGGTTAATGTTGGACTACAATGACCAGGGTAAATGTTGGACTATAATGACCCGGGTTAATGTTGGACTACAATGACCAGGGTTAATGTTGGACTACAATGACCAGGGTTAATGTTTGACTACAATGACCAGGGTTAATGTTGGACTACAATGACCAGGGTAAATGTTGGACTACAATGACCAGGGTAAATGTTGGACTACAATGACCAGGGTTAATGTTGGACTACAATGACCAGGGTAAATGTTGGACTACAATGACCAGGGTAAATGTTGGACTACAATGACCCGGGTTAATGTTGGACTACAATGACCAGGGTTAATGTTGGACTACAATGACCAGGGTTAATGTTGGACTACAATGACCAGGGTTAATGTTGGACTACAATGACCAGGGTAAATGTTGGACTACAACCAGTAACCACTACAGCCAATAACACTGATAAGGGTTACTACTAGCCAACATACAGTAGATGTGTTGTTACACTTCAAAGTGATTGAGGAGAACAACGACCATCGACAGTGAGTCAACCCTCCTGTTAGCTCTATAACACAGAGGCCACATTGGACCTTCCAGTAACTTTCCAGTGATACATTAGAATGTGAGAGACAGGTGTGACTGTCTGTGTGTTTGTGCTGCTCTCCGTCTCCTCATACCTTTCTTCTTGTCCTGCAGCTGCTTCGTGATGTCATCGCGCTCGCCCCCCTGCTGGCTGGATGACGTCATGCGGAACGAGCCCTCGCGCACGAAGGAGGTGCGGCTGGCGTCGAACGAGGCTGTGACGCCGCACTCTTTCTCGCGCCGCTGCTTCCTCTCCAGACAGGCGGCGAAGGCACAGCCCACGGCGTGGCTCATACGCTCGCCCTGGTGACCGCAACACACCCGGTCAACACCCCTCCGAGTGTACGTGGGCGCATGCATGTTTGCATGTGTGTACAACTCTATTATGTGTGAATGGCCACTAATACTGAAACATACACATTGACAAATCTGAATATAGCCTAAAGCCAGTCAATTTCCATACTGGAAAATGCTTTATCAAACCAAAGCCATGTCTTTGAGCAATGACTTGACACTATAAAAGTGATTATCACCCTGTAGGAAATATGTCTCCGAGTGCCAGGAGGTCACAGTGGATAGGGCTAAAAGAAGCAATTGAGATGGAGATAACCCTAGAGTAATCCTAATCTTAATCCCTGGGTGAGCGATATGGGGATTGGACTAGTCGCTGGGCCTGGGCCCACTCACACACACACACACCCTCACCGAGTCCTTCAGGGCCATGAAGCAGTGGCAGATCCAGCGGCGTGTGGTGCCGTCACGGCAGATGTAGGAGAAAGCCTTGTCATAATTGCGGTCGGGTGCGCAGAAGGACACCTTCTCAATGGTCTGGTCTACGATGAGGTCCTAAAGACAAAGACATTACATTGTAGAGAAGGCTGATTTTGCCACGTCATAAATGAAACGTATCACACATAACATGTTAGCCTATAGAGAATGCATATGATTAAAACACACATACTAAAACATCAAATGTCATTATTTGGTGAGGAAAGATAATCTACCGAAAATCAACCTTTGTTACTCTCAAGCACTAGATCTTGTTCACAGCTCTACAAATCATGAGGTAAAACATGATGCAAAACATGATGTAAACATGATGTAAAACATGATGTAAAACATGATATAAAACAGGATGTAAAACATGATGTAAGACATTATGCAAACATGATGTAAAACATGATGCAAAACATGATGTAAACATGTTTTATATCATGATGTAAACATGATGTAAAACATGATGTAAACATCATGTAAGACATTAAGGAAATATGATGTAAGGCATGATGTAAAATATGATGTAAGATATGATATAAAACATGATGTAAACATGATGTAAAATATGATGTAAGACATGACGTAAAATATGATGTAAGACATTATGTAAGTTATGATGTAAGATATGATATAAAACATGATGCAAACATGATGTAAACATGATGTAAGACATGATGTAAATTATGATGTAAAATATGATATAAAACATGATGTAAAACATGATGTAAACATGATGTAAAACATGATGCAAACGATGTAAACATGATGTAAGACATGATGTAAATTATGATGTAAGATATTATATAAAACATGATGTAAAACATGATGTAAGACATGACGTAAAATATGATGTAAGACATGATGTAAAATATGGTGTAAGACATGATGTTTTAAACACTTTGTTTTTCTCTTGTTCCAGAATCTGTATCAGGCTCATTCAGGAGTTTCGGCTGGTGACCACAGGGAACTATCAGGTGAGGAAGCCCCCCCCCCCCCCATGTCACTAGTGGCCCCTGGGCTCCCGACACCCTTTGAGTCAGAGTGGAAGGAGTGGGAAACAAGAGATGAAAGGGAAACGGGGCTCACACTCATCTAGGGACTTCCTTCCACTCTTCATCTGGGAATAGGAAGAGAGGGATGAATGTAGCGGGCAAGGAATAAATAACAGTCTATTCATTCAGAGCCAATTAGTAGATGAAGAAAGGCTGGTGGTGGAAGTGAACGTCTGGTTATGTGTGTGTGCGAGCGCTGGACTGGGTTTCCTCTGGGTGGGTGGAGGTGAGGGGGATAGCAAGGGGTGTGTGTGGGGTTGTGGGGGATCACTCATAGGCATGTCACTGAAAAACTGAAAGGGGGCACAGTGCTGAGTCATGTCACATGGGTCAGATACAGAGGCGGAGAGGGGGCTTTCTTTCTCTGTGGCGGTGGTGTTCTTTAACGCTGACTTTAAGTGGACCGGGAGAGGGAGGGAGGGGAGGGTCTTCAGGAGACTGTGCTGACTCAGTGAGGTAGGGGGTTACAATAAAGAGGGGAGGTAGAGGGATGCTGAGGGGGGAAGGGGGGTCTATTTGTCTACTGCCACACAGGAAACAAAAAAGACTGCTTAGTGGGACTGTTTCTCCCCCCTTTCTTTTCTCTGGCCTGACAAGAAACGTGGGTAATTGCACTCGCAATAGGGGCCCCTGGCGGCCAGACAGTCCTGTACTGAGGTGTGCATGTGTGTTTCTTTGTGTGTGTGTCAAATCAAATGTTATGTGTGTGTGTGTGTACTGTGTCTCCCTCCCCAAAGCCCCCTTTGACATCCAAGTATATAAAAGCATCGGACTGGTGAAAACGTTGGCTGGAGGAAGTTCCTTGCCCCAATCCATTCCTTTTAAATCCATGAGGGAGAGTGGACAAGAGAGAAGGGAGAGAAGGAGGAAGAACAGAACTGGAATTTACAGTCAGGCTCTGTCTGAGGCCGAAGTACGAATTTGATGTCAAATTCAAGTCATGCTGTCAATATATTTACATTTTAAATGTCAAGTGTGAAAACTCAGCAGTCCGGCCTAAAGTAAGTCTAATTTGGCCAGCGAGGATAAACACAGTCATCGGGACAGGCACGAGGTATGGTCCTTGTGCTCTGAGTGTGAAGGGTGACATCATCAATCTCAGCCCAGACTGAGAATGGCAGGTGACCTGGGAAAGTGCTGGGGTAGAGAGAGACCTGCAGTGTGGGTAACGAGAGGGGGGAGAGTAGCAGCCGAAAGGGTGGTGAAGGTGAAGGGTAGAGGGGGAGAGTAAAAGACGAATGGGGAAGTAGGGGGAGGGTAGAGGGGGAGAGTAAAAGATGAACGGGGGAGTAGGGGGGTAGAGGGGGAGAGTAAAAGACGAACGGGGGAGTAGGGGGAGGGTAGAGGGGGAGAGTAAAAGATGAACGGGGAGTAGGTAGAGGGTAGAGGGGAGAGTAAAAGACGAACGGGGGAGTAGGGGGAGGGTAGAGGGTGAGAGTAAAAGACGAACGGGGGAGTAGGGGGAGGGTAGAGGGGGAGAGTAAAAGACGAACGGGGGAGTAGGGGGAGGGTAGAGGGGGAGAGTAAAAGACGAACGGGGGAGTAGGGGGAGGGTAGAGAGGGAGTGCCCGCTTCTCTCCTGCTGAGCAGTTTTCTCTCTTTGTCTTTCCAACACACTTTACCTACTACAGATGTAGGATCTTAATTTGAGGCAGTTTGCTACGGCATAAAAATGATCCTGCAGCAACCAGAAATGGGAATTATTATGTGGATTATTATTATGGAAATGTTTGTAGGGGTTGGAAGATTTCCATGTGGACATTACAAACTTCAGCAGCCTTTTTAAACTTCAAATACACTACACATTTCAAATGTCCAGCATTGCAGAAAAGTTATCCTGCATCAGAGTGATCAAATTATGATCATACATCTGTACACTTGCTCTGTCATACGAACTCTGGACTTACTGAGATAGAGACCACCAGCAGGGTCCTATGGTCCCAGGCTGCTGTTTCATGTTTAGTCACTGTTGACATCTGGAAGCAGACTTTGTGTGTTTGTATGTATGATTAGCACACACTTTTATGCAAACAGCCCTGCAGGCACACTCTTACCTTGGTTTTGTCATCCACCACTCTGAGACCGTCTGCTGAAACCCACAGCACTGCTTTCACTGTCTTCTTGCCACTCTGTGGAGAGAGACCGAGATAGGGAGAGAGAGAGAAAGCGAGAGAGGGAAAGAGAGATAGGGAAAGAGATAGGGAGAGAGAGATAGAGAGAGGAGGGGTGAGAGAGAGAGGGAAAGAAAAAGATAGAGAGAGAGCGAGAGAGTGAGAGAGAAAAGAGAGGAAAAAAGAGAGGTTTTCTGCAGTATTATAAATGTAAGAGTTATAAACTTCCTCAATAATTGGACTTATACCAAAACATCGCACAGCTGATCATACCTCCACCCTACACCCCCTGATAGATAAACATATCCACCACAATAAGACAAAAATGTATGCTTGCTTTATTGACTTCCAAAAAGCATTTGATTCTATTTTGGCATACAGGACTGTTCTAAAAGTTAATGAAAGTGGTGTAGGGGGTAACATATAACATAATTCAATGGCTATACGAGTATTATCAAAATGAGCAAGAAAATATACAATTCTTTAACCAGGTACGAGGCCTTCAACAGGGTTGCAATGTCAGCCCCGCGCTTCTCAATATTTACATCAAAGAATTGGCCAATATAATAGAAAAATCCTCAGCCTCTGGTCTAAATCTCCACAATTCTGAGGTTAAATGCCAGGTATTCGCAGATGACCTGTGGCTGCTGTCTCCCACAGCACATGACCTACAGCAGAGCCTGGACCTGCTAGAGCAGTACTGCCAAACCTGGGCCCTGGCAGTTAACCCCAAAAAACACAAATAATTATTGTCCAGAGAAGATCCAGATCTCAGGGAATTAGACCAAAGTTTTCAATTGGTAGAAAATATAGAATACTGCAGACACTACAATTACTTAGGTTTAAAAATAAGCTCAACTGGACACCTAAATGAGACAGTAAATGAACTGAGAGAGAAAGTACACAAGGCATTCCAAGCCATTAAAAAAAACAAATTGAAATTGAAATACCTATTCAAATTTGTCTAAAACGAATTGAATGTCTCATTGCACTTAATGGCAGCGAGGTGTGGGGTCCACTTGCAAAACAAGATTTCACCCAATGGAACAAACACTGCATGCAGAGTTCTTTAAGAGTATGTCCAGAGGAAAACTACAAACAACGCATGCAGAGTTCTTTAAGAGTATGTCCAGAGGAAAACTACAAACAACGCATGCAGAGTTCTTTAAGAGTATGTCCAGAGGAAAACTACAAACAACGCATGCAGAGTTCTTTAAGAGTATGTCCAGAGGAAGACTACAAACAACGCATGCAGAGTTCTTTAAGAGTATGTCCAGAGGAAGACTACAAACAACGCATGCAGAGTTCTTTAAGAGTATGTCCAGAGGAAGACTACAAACAACGCATGCAGAGTTCTTTAAGAGTATGTCCAGAGGAAGACTACAAACAACGCATGCAGGGCAGAATTAGGCCAATATCCACTGAATAATAAAAACATAAAAATAGCAATTACGTTTTGGAAACATCTAAAATACAGTGACACCCTCACATATTATTACCAGGCTCTGCAATGCCAAGAGTCCTGGGGCTGAGTTCACAAACCTGTTCTACTAACACACTGACGCCTCAGGTCCAGAACATCCAATCAATCAGAATAAATCAAATTACAACACAGTCTAAACAAGACTACATGACCTATTGGGAAACACAAGCACAAAGCAAAATGCTGTGCTATCTGACCCTAAATCAATAGTACACCATGACAAACTATTTGGCCATGGTCACTGATCAACACCATAGAAAAACCTTGACAAAGTACAGGCTTAGTAAGCACAGCCTTGCCATTGAGGAGGGTAGACACAGGAAAACCTGGCTCCCCATAGAGGAAAGGCTGCACTGCACCCCGGCAGAACTCGAGACAGAGCGGCATTTCCTGACAAAATGTACAAAATACAGTGTAAAACAATTAGAGTATCATTTAACCAAACGTGAAACCCTTATTTAAGGTTTCAATGACCTCTCTGGTGAAAATAGGCTACCAGTCCGGTTGGGCGAGGACACAGAGAACTGTGGGTGAACAGCGCACTACATTGCTGCCTGCCATAAGATGAGGCACAGTGTCTGACAGACCAACCAACCTGCACATGTCCTCTATGCCATTGTTATTGTTATTGTTGTTACTGATTGTCCCGTTAACAATCTTGATTATTATTATTTTGATTGTGTTAATATTATAAATTAATGAATCACTTAATTTCCAAAGTACGCTTTGGCAATATGTACATTGTTACATCATAACAATAAAGTCATTCAAATTTAATTGTATTGGGAGGGAGGGATTGAGGGAGGAGGAGAGCGAGAGAGAGCGAGAGAGAGCGAGAGAGAGAGCACCACTCTCATCCAACACACTCACACCACAAGGCCATTCTATCACTCTGGCCTGGCATCATCAATTTTGAATATATCTGACTGATGCTGCAGGACCGGTGCAGTCAGATCACCAGAGGCCTAAAACATGTGGCTGTATAGTAGATCTAAGGGTTTTCATTGTCCTCAAGTGGCAATAGTGGAATGCATGTCCCAGTTGTTCTGTTTCTCTGTAGGAGGCAGTAGATAAAGAGAAATAGAGGCGGCTATCCTACTGAGGGAAGCCAGCTGGCTGTCTCGCTTCACAAGCCTCTCTATCTATTCAGCAGGGGGCACCAGAACAAGGCCAGGCTAAAAATACCATCAAAATATGAGGGTAGCTGGGAGAGCAGTATTCCTGCTGAGGGGCTGAGATTTGTGTGTGTGTGTGTGTGTGTGTGTGTGTGTGTGTGTGTGTGTGTGTGTGTGTGTGTGTGTGTGTGTGTGTGTGTGTGTGTGTGTGTGTGTGTGTGTGTGTGTGTGTATGTGCGTGCGTGCGTGCGTGCGTGCGTGTGTGGTGGGCGTGCGTGCGTGCGTGCGAGGGAAGGAGAAAGAGCGAGATGAGGAAGACTGAGAGCGCTGCAGGAAATGACTTTGAAAAGCGTGGCAAACCGATGAAGCGTCAGTATTTTGCATAATCCCAAAGAGAAAGTGCGAGGGGAGAGTAAAGGAGAGGGGAAGGAAGAGAGTTGAGGCAGTGAGAGAGCTGAACTAGAGGAGAGGTGGAGGAGCACGATGTAAAACATAGAGGAGCGTGTGAAAAACAAGGTAAAGCGATGGAGAGAAGGTAGTGGGAGAGGAAGAGGAGGAGAGCCTCCGAGAGAAGCTAAGAGTTGCTCCCTGACTACCAGCCAGAATCACAGCCAGTCACTATACTGCAGATTGGAGAGAGAAAGAGAAAGAGAGGGAGAGGGAGGAAACTGAGTGTGTTTATAGGTAAAAGAAAAGTGACAAAGGAGATGACAGGGGTGCAGCAGACTTGCTGATGAAAGCTAAAGGATAGAAGAGATACACACATGCTAGAGTGCACACACACACACACACACACACACACACACACACACACACACACACACACACACACACACACACACACACACACACACACACACACACACACACACACACACACACACACACACACACACACACACACACAACTACCCTGCTGAGCAGTGGACAAAGCCCATGAAAGACGATGAGAAAAAAAGGGTCAGGCTGGGAAAACAAACAAGACAGTGAAACACCGGAGCCGTCCAGGCTTCTCCATGGGTCTAGGCCTGCTCTCCCAACTCCTTCCCCACAGACAGAGCCCCGAGGTCGGGAGAGCCTGGGAGCTGACAGGGGGGTGTCCCCTACTTCCTGACCTCACTCTGACTGCATGCCATCCTATCCCCAAGTCCCTGTCTAGTATACCAGGCTTCTCAGCGGCACTGGCCCGGGCAGTAGCACATGCTATGGTCGCTTTCTCGCTGTTTGCTGCTTGTGATTGTGTGACCCGGCCTGTTCTGTGTCACACTGTTCGCACGGCCTGGGCGACTCTGCCTTCCCAGAGGGCCGAGTGGCGGGCGGCTGTTCTAAAGCTGTGGTACGGGGATGGTCAGGTCTGAGTAGCTGAGCTCATTACTGAGACTAAGGAGGGCTCAGCCCCACCAGGAGAAGGAGCAAGGGGCTTAGATTAGGAATTAAATGCAGATGCTTGGGGTGGGATTGGTCTGAGCTTAAAGACAAAATAGAGGTAGGTAGTGGGCAGAAGAGGAGAGGAGATATGGATCTGGGGATAAGAGGTAAGAGGTGAGTAAGGAGAAAAAAGGGAATTGGAAGGATAAAATATAAACAGGTGAAAAAAGCTGAACAAATCTCGAGAGGGAGCAGGAGACTGCAGTGGTGTGTGTGTGTTGAACTACTGCATATGTGCACGGTGCAGGATATCTTATAATGAGTTGATAACTCCACCAGGATAAGAATACCTGCCTATACAACAAAACATGGCTGCGTACGTAAACAGAAATACAACAGAGGTACCTGCAGGGGTTTAGAGTGGAGGGATACTTACAATTTTGAGCTTTTTGACAGCCTCCTCACACACATGCATCCCTCTGGATTCCTCCACCTCCACCAGACCCAGGTACTACAGAGAGAGAAAGAGGGATAGAAACAACAACAGAAAGAGAGAGAAAATGTTAAAACCGAGAGGGAGACGCAAAGGCTATTATGAAGATTCATACAAACTGCATGAACACACAAATATGCCCAAGTAACCTATTCAATCTATTTAATACCTTCTGCATTCACATTATCACAAAATAGTGTGAGTCCTTCCATTCCAAAGTGAGCTACCAGACCGTGTTAGTTGCCAATAATGAGGATGAATGAGGGAGGATAAGAGACCTTTTACGGGATTAGATTTCCTGTCCCACAGAGTTCCCTGTGGCGCATCGGAGGCCCTTGGAGAGACAATTAGGTTGCCAGAGCTTTTTTTTGTAAAAATACAAACCCATTCCTCTGAGCCAAGCCAGCAGAGTGAAAAACATACAGAAAAGCTGCCTCAAATACAGTAGATTGTATACTATCTTTCCGCAGAGGCCTTTTGAAAGCGAGTCACTTTATTTAGCCCATTTAGAGTTGTGTGGCTGAGTGAAAGTGGACAGAGAAAATGAGAGAGAGAGAGAGAGAAAGAGACAAGCAATGTTCTCTCAAAATTGTTTCATCACTGAGCAAATTTCAGGTCTGCTGAGCTCAAACTTGAACATTGTGCAACTTTGTGCAACTTCCGGAGTGCTTTTGCTGTAAACACTGAGGCTCTACCCACTTTGAGTTAGTTTTAACAGTGGTCAAGTAAGCTTCTGTGGCTCTCATAATGTAGGCCTAACAATGGAGAAAACGCATACAATAACATTGTAACATGGAAATAGCTGTTCTACATTCAGCCTACAGTAGCAGCCAATGAGTGGTGTTCAATGTAGGCCTACATTCCCATAAAGCTTTTGAAAAAAACATGTAGGGCTTGACATTAACCTGTTTATCAACGTGTCCTTCAGACAAGGAGGTGACAGAACATGTTGTTGTGTTGTTTGATGCAAGAAACCACTTTACAAAATAAAACCAGCATTATTCCCATACCATTATTACCGAGAATTAGACAAATGATGCTACCCTCTGCCTATTGCCTACTTAGGCTTGAATAAGCTTTCTCAAAATACAACACTGCCATTTTAGACAAAAAAAAGCTGTCTAGAAATACACACGTTTTGTGTTCTTGTAGGAAGCAATCACTCCCCCATTGCTGACTACAAAGGATCTATAACTGGGTTAATAACTCACTAACTAGCAAAGGATACGAACAAATGTACACACATCACTACATGTAGCTCTCACTTTGATCTCAAAACAAGCGCATCTACCCACAACCGCTGATGCTGTAAACACAGTCCAGTTCAAAGTGAATGGCACAGATCCATATATGGCAATGGTCTATTTGCATATACAGTAGGCTACTGCAGCTTTGATTGGATATGGCGCACCGGTCTGTGTAGAGTACGGGCTGAGTAGTGGTGTCATTGCAATAGAATCCTACTCTGATGTGTTCTGACTACAACAAAATATTTTATATAGTTAATTTTGCATACTAAGTCTTGCATAGTTTGTTTTGTTTCGGTATGTTGCATTGAAAGTGGCTAATATTTTGTTGTTTCGATCACAATTCCCACAGTAAAGGGAACCGTTGATAGTGTTAACTGACGGGGAAAACTCTAGAAAGCTGAGTGAAGTTCAATCTTGTGCTTCTCTGCGCAGGCTGATATTTATTCTGTGCAGCAGTCCAGGGGTGCTGCGTACCCACGCGCAGTTTAGAGGGAATATTGGCGAGAGGGAGATAGAGGGAGAAATAAAGGGAGCGAGAAAGAGAGAGAGACACATTGTGTAGACTTTGGCCTGCCTACAAACACTGCTGCTATGTGCTCCAAACAACTGCTGCTATGCTCTTGTAGCAAGATGGCACCGACAGACATGGTCGCCTTGTTCCTAGTTCTATTAACATTTCCTACCGTACGCGACCAATAAACTTGAATTTGTATAGACCTTTTTAACAGCTTTTTGAGGAGGAACCCAAAGAACTTCCGATGCGTTTGTAAACAACAGCTGTTCCATCACGGCTGTAAACAGCTAGCTAGCTAAGCTAGTGTACTTAGTATAATTCAGGGGTAGACCGCGAGCTAACAGAAGCTCGCCAAGCAATTATGAAAGTACCTGCATTTTTTCATTTGTTCCATTACAAACTGTCATAAACATAAAGCTCCCGGCTACTATCCAATCAAAGCCACATTCACATTTCCCCACCCTAATATCTGCCAATTAATTTCCAGCAATATTTACCAACTGTCTGTTTTGTGTGCGTGTTTGTTTATCACGCCATGTAGCCAGTTAGCAATGCTAATGATAACCATCTTGTGGGTAGACAGACAGACTCCCCAATAACCTTCTCAATTAAATGGTAACTGCAAAGTAGGCTTACCTGACAGAACTACAGTACCAGTCAAATGTTTGGACACACCTACTCATTCAAGGGTTTTTCTTTATTTTTACTATTTTCTACTTTGTAGAATAATAGTGAAGACATCAAAACTATGAAATAACACATATGGAATCATGTAGTAACCAAAAAAGTGTTAAACAAATCAAAATATATTTTATATTTAAGATTCTTCAAAGTAGCCACCCTCTGCTTTGATGACATCTTTGCACACTCTTGGCATTCTCTCAACCAGCTTCACCTGGATGAGAGAGTACAGAATGAAGATAGGCTAAAACTGCTTTTCCAATAGAACTCCCTGATCACACTAGTAGGCGACAATGTCTAGCTAAGCACTTGCATAGAAACAGGTCATCAGGTCAAATGGTCATCTCACGCCAAACTGCGCATGTGCAGGCTGTGAAACGGAAGGCACTCATTTGATACAAAGTAGTTTATTTAACAAAATGAAAATGTGTCAGTTTGTCAATCACGAGGTTGGAGTAATAACATGTTCAACTACTTAAGACATCTGTCTCGAATCTAGGTTGTGCCTTTAGATGTTGAGAAAATTAACAACTAAGGAAGCACTTCTCTCATTTACTTCTCAAACCCCAAACCTTGGCCTGGTCTGTTTGATTTATTTCGCAAGCGTTCCTGTAAGTCTTACGAAGTTGTGCCTCTGGTTTAGAAACTCTGTGCCAACACATTCCTCTCTTGCTAGATGCACAATTAAAAAGGAATTACAGACAAAAATCTTTGTTTACCTAAAAAAAATGTAATCTGATGTGATTTAAGCATTGATTTAAGCATGGACTCAGAATTTCGTTATTTCTCTATGAATATTTGTACTTTTGAGAGTAAAAAAGTTTTTAAAATTCTACACCAGGAAAAATAAACCAGCAAAAACAGAATTCAAGAAAATAGAAAATAACATTTTGATACTGTATATTAACGACTATTTTACCAGCTATAATGACATCTATTGTACACTAAGGACAGAGGGATGAGTTGCAGGGTAGAGTAGAAGAGAGCATGAGCATGTTGACCATAGTATTTGCATGTGGGATGGCCCTGGCAACCAGGGTTTCATCTATTTTTTAAAAAGTGATGTTTGTAGATTTCCCAAAGAAGCATCGCAGCGGGCTGCATTTCCTGCATGGATAGTAATGCTAGCAGCAGGAGGTGGTGGCACTGGGATTATGTGCAGCACACAGGCAAGATGTTTAAGTTAACCATCTATTCCAGGTAACGTCAGATAGCTAGCTAGCTTGCTACATATAAATAGGAGAGACAGACATCCAATATATTTTTTTATGACACAAACGTTAGCGTGATCCGCTAAAAACAACAACATTAGCTACCTAGCTAGTAGCTAAGCTCGTTAGCTAATGAACAGATTCCCAGTCCCAAAGAGAGAACTATGACAATACAAAAACACAATTGCAACGAAATATCAAATGTTATACGACTTGAGAATAATGAAACAAGTCCTAGTCTAATTTCTATGTTTCCTAACCTCAGATTCAGAGACCTGTGAAATCTGCTCAACCCCGTCTATGGATGAAAATCCCAAAGAAAGTCACAGGTCCTGGAGAAACTGAAGGGTATATCTCCAATGGGCTTCGGAAAGTATTTGCACCCCTTGAGTTTTTCCACATTTTGTTACGTTACAGCCTCATTCTAAAATGGATTAAATCGTTTTTCCCCCCTCATCAATCTACACACAATACTCCATAAAGACAAAGCAAAAACAGGTTTTTAGATTTTTTTTGACAGACCCTTTACTTAGTACTTTATTGAAGCACCTTTGGCAGTGATTACAGCATCAAGTCTTCTTGGATATGACAATACAAGCTTGGCAGAGTTGGGGAGTTTCTCTGCAGATCCACTCAAGGACATTCAGAGACTTGTCCCAAAGCCATTCCTGAGTTGTCTTGGCTGTGTGCTTAGGGCCGTTGTCCTGTAGGAAGGTGAACCTTCACCCCAGTCTGAGGACCTGAGCACTATGGATGAGGTTTTCATCAAGGATCTCTCTGTACTTTGCTCCATTCATCTTTGCCTCAATCCTAAGTAGTCTCCCAGTCCCTGCCACTGAAAAACATCCCCACAGCATGATGCTGCCACCACCATGCTTCACCATAGGGATGGTGCCAGGCTTCCTCCAGACATGACGTATGGCATTCAGACCAAAGGGTTCAACTTGGTTTCATCAGACCAGATAATATTGTTTCTCATGGTCTGGATAAGAGTTAGGATAAGAGTAAAAGTCAGAACTAAGTTAGATCTAAGGCTAGAGTAAGGCGTGATTTTGTAAGACGAAATACAACTTCCTTCCCTGTTGTCCCAGATAGTATGCCAATTGAATCTTATCCCTCAATATTTTGAACCAAAAGATTAAGAGTGATAAGAGTTAGGTTGAAGTTTAGTTAAGAGTCAGCTTAAGATCAGGTCCCAGGACAGGGGTCTCAGTCTTACCCTGACAGGGAAGTTGCATTTGCCCTTGCGTACGGCCTCCTCGTCTGCCTGCCACTGGTGAGGTCTACTGGCCTCCGGCACGTAGGTGGGCTTCTTCCTGCGCAGGCTCTGACGCAGCTTATTCATCTCCGGAGTCTGGGGCTCCCTGTTGCTATGGAGACAAAGACACACAGGAGGCGAGGTCAGTATGTGTTAAGGGTGCACTCTTGACAGCGAAGGGGCGGGAGGGTGTTATCATATAGGTGAAACGACAATGACAAGAAATGGCACCTCTACTCTGAAAGCGAGAGAGACAACTATGCTGGCCCAGAGGGGCAAACTCCATTTTAAAGAAATCAAGTGTAGACAACACTGTAACATGTGGAACATTTTAAGTTCCTTGGTGTACACATCATAGACAAACTGAAATGGTCCACCCACACAGTGTGGTGAAGAAGGTGCAACAGCGCCTCTTCAACCTCAGGAGGCTGAAGAAATTTGGCTTGTCCCTCAAAACATTGACAAATGTTTACAGATGCACAATCGAGAGCATCCTGTCGGGCTGTATTACAACTGCACCGCCCTCAACCGCAAGACTCTCCGTAGGGTGTTGCGGTCTTTACAACGCATCACCGGGGGCAAACTACCTGCCCTCCATGACACCTACAGAACCCGATGTCACAGGAAGGCCAAAAAGATCATCAAGGACAACAACCACCCGAGCCACTGCCTGTTCATGCTGCTATCATCCAGAAGGTCGAGGTCAGTACAGGTGCATCATAACTAGGACCGAGAGACTAAAAAACAGCTTCTATCTCAAAGCCATCAGACTGCTAAACAGCAATCACTAACTCAGAGGCTGCTGCCTACATTGAGACCCAATCACTGGACACTTTAATAAATGGATCACTAGTCACTTTAAACAATGCCACTTAATAATGTTTACATATCTTACATTGCTCATATCACATGTTTATACTGTATTTTATACCATCTACTGCACCTTGCCTATGCCGCTCGGCCATCGCTCATCCATATACTTATATGTACATATTCTCATTCCCCCTTTAGATTTGTGTGTATTAGGTAGTTGTTTGGGAATTGTTAGATTACTTGTTAGATATTACTGCACTGTCGGAACTAGAAGCACAACCATTTTACTACACTCACTTCGCTGCTAATTATGTGTATGTGACCAATAGAATTTGATTTGATGATTTGAAATGAATGACAGTAGTGTTTTACACACCCACCACAACCTAGTAATTGAATCCATATTATCATCATTAAATATCTATACAGAGCTCTCTCGATTAGATGTGTTTAATCACATTTCCATCAATGTTTAGAGTCAAAAGGCTTACAGGTAGATTAGTCCACAAACTCCAGACGGTCCTTTCATCCTGTGGGCTTTGAACATTGGAATTATTGCCGGATGTAAAACAAACACACACACACAGACACACACACACACACACACACACACACACA